>NC_092697.1:31257865-31487865 GCF_964275005.1 Diadema setosum
GGTTGTAGTAACTATTATTTGACATTATTCAAGTATTCTTTCATAAAATCGATAAGTAGGTACGTTCCTCAGTTCAGGATAAGCAACAGACAAAATCACCACCAAAAAACAACGGCAACACTTTAAACACAACACAATGAATCTAATCTTTTATCAAATTGTGGTGCACGCTACCGATATTTCAAGTCTATGACAGGAGTATAAAGAAATTTTCAACGTGAAAGTGAGCAATTTGATTCCCACTATTGTGCTTTGCCTTTCATTACAAAACGGTATTAATTTCGGACACACTAAATTGTACATTGTTTATCATTTCACTGCCAAAACGAAAACAGCATGGAAGGAACAGACAATTGAAAAAAAGAAAGAAACAAAAGCAAAATTAATTTTGCCACAGGATATCATAATAGACGACAAGGAACAAAGAGAATTGAATATTCTTTTCCCACATTAATTGTGGTACAGGTTTGCGTTTACCCCAAGGCATTCTCAGCCCTCAGCTAATGTCATAAAGCCTGTAATGGCAACAGACTCGATTGATTAAAAACTGAAACTTTATTTCATGCCCGCGAGATGCTATCCCATTCGTACCTGTGAATTCTAATATGCACTAGCAGTCCTAGTAATACACCCAACGCATCACTCTTGTAAGGGTGAAAGAATGATCCTCTCGTTTAGCACAATAGCTGATGTCAAGGATTAATGAGTTTCAAAATTACACAACATCAAATTAATGACCATTAAATGACAGCCGTAGGTACGATTTCGAAGTGACTCTTTGAAAATTCTGGCAGCAGTAAAGCCCAAAGGACATACCACAGAATATGTGTATATCATGTACACATTATGCGCATGTCATTATACAAAAACAAAACACAAAATCATCCCCCCCCCCCAAAAAAAAAAAGAAATAAATAAAATAAAATAAAAAATCAGGCACTCCTATCATAGGGAGCTGCGACTGAATGTATGAATGACATTCACTGTAATTCAATGGCTAATCACATCTTGAATACACCTGTAATTGATTGCACCTTCTTTTCTTTTCGTTTCTTTCCTTTTTTGTCATACTACATGGGGCCTGCATTGACCTAGACATTAGAATTTGATTGAAGTTTTTGACAACATTTGCTAGCTATACAAGTATATAATACATACAGTCAATGCTTTCCTTTAAATTCAGAAATGTTTGCAAGTGTCGTCCCCATTACATGCCACTCTCATAGTCATTCGTCTTTGGAGTGGGTGATGGGCAATGTAGGGGTAGAAAAAATAAGTGGAGCTTAAATTCCCATAGCTGTCTTTATTTCATGTCCAATTATGACAAGTTTTCTACCATCCTATTTGAGTTTATGCTAGTTAATCAGGGTAAATCTAAAAAAACAGAATATAGACTTGCGCTTTAGAAATGACTATCCAAATTGCTTCTAAGAGGATATCTCAGCGCTGTTCTTATTCATACATCAAAATTACAGAAGTTAAAAAAAAATGTTTGTGAGATATGAAAAAAAAATCATTTCAAGAGGCAGCAACTTCCAATTCAGGGAGGCTTTAGCTTTCTTTTGTTGGGCGATGAACCCCCAGCCTTAATCCTAACCCTAAACCTTGCCTCCTGTAGAATTGGAAAGACTTGGCATCTCTGTTATTAGGTCTCATGGCAACTGACTTCATGAATACTGGACCGTGTGAATGGTGTCAAACTTCTTTGTTTTTAATTTTTCTTTTGAATACATGCACATGATTGAGAATTTGTCTGAACACCGTCGGCTGGAATCACAACTAAAATAGAATGAAATCTTTTCCCTATCTACTTGTGAAAATTAACTTTATGAATAACCTCACTGTGTGAATGGTGTCAAACTTGCATGCTTTTTCTTTTGAATACAGGACTGTAGAATTTGTCTGAACACACAGCTGGAATCACAACTAAAAGAGAATGAAGTCTTTTTCATAATTACAGTATCTACTTGTGGCAACTGACTTTATGAATACCAGATTGCATGAATGGTATCACACTTGCATGCTTTTCCTTTTCAATACGCGATAAAACATAATTTCTCCAAACACACGACTTGAATCATAACAAAGGGGACATGTTTTACCCTCCCTGTGTCCTTGACTGCTCCGTGCAGGTTGCGCACAAACGAAGACCACTCCTTTGTGGTAATTAATAAAGAACAGCTAACACCCTATCTACTTAAACCCAGTACGCTCAGTACAAAGTCCATGGGAATATCAGAGTTCGGTAGGGAAAGGCCTTACAACGCAGAATCAAAATGCATCCACGGACGGAAGTCTGAATAATTCAAAGTGACCGGATGCAGCTGTTATTCACTGAAAAAACCACACGCTTGGACAGAGCAACTGGGATATAAAAGAAAAAGTCCTATTTGTACATACATGATTGAAAAATTGGCATTGAATATACCATACCTCAATTAAGCCCTCTGGCCAAAAAGAGAAGGAATATTGAATTTATCAAAATCGTGCATACAAATAAACATAAAAAATTGAATTAAATATAGAGCAAGATATTTCACCTTAATAAATCAGTGCTGCAAGAATATTTGAATGCAAATTTGATCATTCTGTTATGATATTAGCTGAATGAATATATCAACAAATACAAATTTGATCATTTTGTGGTGATATCAACTGAATGAATACATCAAATCATCAAAACCCAGAGAATACAATGGTGTGAATACAGACACAAAGATAGATTAACAGCCTTGAAAATGATCAGAATGGGAAACATTCAAGTCATCCATGTTAGTTTCTACAAAAGAAGAAAATATGAACTCAACTAACACATTCTACATATATAATAACTGATGTACCTAGATTTTATACACACAAGACTGACATCGACTGTGTTCCTAATCAACCCAAGCCAATATAACATTTGCTTGAAATAAAAAAAGAAAAGAAAATATAATTACATATTGTGCAACATTTCAAAGTAAAATCAAAAGATAACAACTTTGATCTAAAGCAATGGAACACACTCCAAGATTTTCTTTTTTTCAGTTAATTTTTGCTTATGTCATACAACAGAGTCAAGACAGTAGTGCATGACTTCTTTGACCATATGTGACAGTTTCGAAAAGAAATAATTACGAATACTGTTATGCAATAAAAAGAATACCATAGTTGATTCCTCATCAAAATACATGAGTTGCTGACAGATGTTGAATACATTCATCAGTTTAAATAGCTCAGATTATTTACAAACAAACAGACAAACAAAATGCTACAATCCCTTGAGCATTATTACTGACCACAACCCTAGAAATGTTTGTCTCTGGTGTTTCCTATACATTAACTAAACATCCTCCTAGCAAAAAAAGCAAAAAAGAATATAAGAGCCAGACATTTCACACATATTTGCATAGAGATAGAGAGACTGAAAAAAAAAGCTTCTACTGTACTTGTAACATTATGGCAATATCATTGCATACTTGAATACTTCTTTGAGCACCTAAAACATAAATACCAACACAAAATATATACACAGCTTTGTCTATACTGAGGCGCATGCACTTGAACACTTGTCTGGTAACATACATTCTAATCACATTGGTACTGAAATTTGTGCCAAGACCACTTGTGCTTGCAAAAACCCATACCATCACACACCTGCTTATTAATCTACTGGGGCCTGCTATGAGCTGACACGTATTGCTTCAGGTTTCTACACAAGTAGCACATCTTTTATGCAAAAATGCTGTTTGTTCTTTCTTCATCTTTGTCGGAGGTATTATTTGGTGGCAATATGCTCTTTTGCTGCTTGCTAATAGCAATAAAAAAAAAAATACTACAATCATCACTTCACATTTCTACAGTGATTATTGGCCAGTATTTGCCATGTAATTAGGATTATTAGAACTACTGGGCGGAAAGAGAGATCAAGTTTATTTTTGCTCCAGCAGTACTGAAGACAAAAAGCGTCATCGCCCAGAACACGAAACATACTACAAACACATGACATGATGATCTAAACTCTTTTTAACGACAGATTCAACAGCTTGAAGCTAAGTGTTACATATCAGTATAAACATCGACTATTGTTGCATATTACATATATATATATATTTTTTTATCAATGCATACTCTTGTTCTAAGGCATATAGCTATACTTCTTGGCTTAACAATATATATCTCGACAGAGGCACATAGATTTAACACAGGCAAATTTACTATACACCCTAAGAGTCTTGATAATGGGGCTTTTGGTCCTTCCTATGTCAAACGGAGCCATATGAATTCTGTCCTGCATGATAATGACTTCAGGATGTTTTCCATTATAATGGGAAAAAAAAAAGAATGTCTTACGACCTTTTAGAAATATATCTGTATGGGAAAAGTACACTCACACCATATCCCAGAATACAAACAAAGCAAATTAAACAAAAAGGGACATTACAGGTCTCTTTGTAAATGGAAATATTTGTGTGGCTAATCAGTGATACATTTAAGTAGTAGTGCCACGTTTAGTCGATGCCTTCTCAGAGATGGAAGTCGAACAAAGTACAGGGCCTACACCCCATTAAGATTCACCATGAGTTGTCTTGCTTACTTGACCATCAGTGTTTTGTAGCCTTTGTTATTTCCTCTGCACTAACTTAATATGTGAAAATCACAAAACACTATCAGTGAGAGTCTTGCCGCATACCTAAAAAAGCATGCTACAGTATTTTCAAGCTCAAGTACACTCACAAAAACAAGAACTACCCTTTATCAATCACAAAGTTGCAATTGATTTGCAATCAATTGCATCTTACTTGTAACAGAATCGATTGTAACTTGCAACTGACTGGACCTTTGCAATTGATTGCAAGACTTGCGATTGATTTGAGGGATTTGCAATTGATTGCAAATTTCTTGCAACACCCTGTAAGTCACGCAGAACAATGTTCTCAGGTTGCAGCATCCAGCATCAATGTACTAGACCATGGCAGGAAGTGCACCATATGGTAGACTAGCCTCTCCTTGCGGTCATTAGCGGTCAAGAGTGGTGCCACGCCACAAACTGAACGGCATGCATGCTATACCATTATACTCTTTTCCATTAAAAATAATACAAAGGTTTACTAAATATGAATACTACAGAAAATTACAAAAAATAATGACACCAAATTCTGTCTAAATCAAGAGTCTAACACAAGAATACATACTTCTATCTATCAAAATATTTCACAACTTGCTTGCTGACTTTTGCCACTTTAAACTATGAAGTAGACCCATCACTGAGAGTGGACATTGAAACAAGCAATAAGATTTGCAATCAATGTGGCCCTTTGAACAGTGAATACATTGTACAAATTTTTTTTTAGAGCACAGGTTAAGTGCTCATTCTGTAACCCTTACAGGTAATTCAATTCTTGAGCACCTGAATCGACAGTAAGGAACCTCCTATAAGGAAGATTATACTAATATTAGGCATTCAAAGGAAGCAAAAAATGCATTCTAGTTTTTCCTCCTTTTTTCTACTGAACACCCAACTATCTTTTAACAAAACATTGCATGTGTGAAAACTCCCAGAGGTACCTCAGCAACCAGGACTTTCGAGAGAAGCCTGCACATACCAGCCAACAACTCGTGTTAAATGCTCTACCCACACATTAATCTCCACTTGCACTTGATCTTTGGCAACTCACTATTCTATTTGTCAATGTTCCGCGTGAACTGTTATGCACGAATATCGCGAACCAGATCCTGTGATGAATAACAAATTAAAACTGATGGGTGGGCGTGGGCAGGACAGATGGAATGGAGAAAATGTGAGTAAAACATGGAACGTTATCCACATTCTAATTTGCTGACATAACCTTTTGACTTTTCATCAGGGCCACTAGACAATAGTAGCATGGCTTTGTTATCTGCCTTCAAAACTTGACACAAGCATGAAATCTAATGGCACAAGCAGCCACCCACTTAAGAGTACAATCACATGCAATGTATCATTCTCATTTTTCAGAAAGTTTCTTGTTTCATATAATTTAATTCCTTTTCAAAGTTCAATTTTTATTCAGGTTGACTTATGAACTTATTTTGATATCGAGTGTTTACCATAGGGCTACATACAGAGTTCTGGCTGGCCAACTACATAAAATGTTCAATTGCAAGTGACTGCGCTACATCGATGTAAATAAGCACTGAATTAATCAGTGTTTGAGTAGTAGCTATGACAAAAATTCATGGACATACATACTAGGGCTGGATTCGGACCAACGACCTCCTGATCACCAGACAGGCGTCATCTCCACTAGACCACCGAGCTTCTGCCCGACAGCAAGTGCTGGTTTACTTGCTGGTTTTAATCCTTATAGCATGCAGTGGGTACTGTGTTTTTATCCAAATGAAAAACAACCTGATGCAAGAATTTCATTCATTTTGAATAAAATGTTCCATTGAATACTGAAAGAACTCTTTGACAGAGCACTTGGCAACATGAAATTGCTTATTCATTCAAATCACCAGGATAGGGAGAATCACACATGCTCCATTTAGCTTGCATTTTTTATTAAAATCTCAAATTGTTTCATGTTCAGCATGCTTTGAAAGCACTGTCAAAATGACAGAAAAAAAAAATTAAAACAAAACAGGAAGAGAGAGAGGTAGAAATAGAACAGAGAAAGAGGAGAGAAAAAGAGATAGAAGTGAAATATTACGTGATTATACAAAAGCTGACATCCATATTTAATACGCATGGGTTCCTACAAAAAATACCTCTTCTTACATGACATAGTACATTTTCTAACAGTCCACATGGTACTAGATGGCTTGAATATTAAGAATGTGACGTTCATATACACAAAGCTCCAACTAAAGAGATCTACAACAACAAAAAAGACTAGACAACTTAATAAACAAACAAAATACAGGCATAATATTAACTAAAAAAGCCCTCTAAACCCTTCAACCATATCTGTCCAATAAATTATCAACACAAATCTAACCAAAAATGCTTGTGGAGATAACTTGGCAAATTTCAAGGCTTCCACATTCAAGAAATCAAGTTACCTCACGGTCGATTTAATGCAATTTCTGGTGAGCCTTCAGTGGCCCGAAAATATCACTTTTTGCCACCGTGTCAATGGGGAATAGTGCTTTTGCCCCACTTATATTCTTTAGTACAATTCCCAAATTAGCAAACCTTAGCAAGGTCTACAGACATTAACCTTTAACAGTCAAAGTCCAAGATTTAAAGCATACTTTGGAGAGTGCTTGCTTCAAATGATATGCAAAATGTTTGATACAAGAAGTACACATACACTCCCAGTGATCCTATGGTTGGCTTTGTGTCTCTTTATCTGGTAAACATGCGAGCCCACACAGTGTGCACACTTTGGTCCATCATTCATTTCATGCAAGTCTCTCTCAGTCCCACTAATTGAAAATGGAGTAAGTCGTAGTGCTGCCCACTGACAATTAATATCACATGATAGGAAACCATGTTCACAGCTCACTCCACCCATATCAATGTCACCTAAAGATGAAAATTATGCTTTTTTTAAAAATTCCTCACAGTATCTCTAATCTGTACACTCATACAATTATTTTGCATTCAACTTTGGACTAGTGCAGCAGCCTGTCATGAGCTGAACTTATTACCTTGAACTGGTCATCACTGTTTGTGGCTTATGTCACTTTTATGGCAAAAAAAAGAAAGAAAAAAAAAAGAGAGAGAGAGAGCAAATACATAAATATGTACACACAGTTACCATGGCATGAATCAAGTCAAGCATATAACATTGGCCCATTTAGCATTAAAAAATTGTTAATTTGTGTATGCATTCATTTAAAGGATGAATTTGGTATCTGAGGATCAGAAACCTTAGCACTGGTGAAACTGGTAGGGAAATTTCAACCTTCTGTAGAAATAAGCCCTCTGAAGAAACAATAATTCAAAGTTTCTCTCCTTTTTCTTCCCTGTTGGTGGTATCGCTTTAGTCATTGGCCACTTTGCCAAGCAGCTGGTAGACCTCAGAGGTGCCAGCAGAAGCGGCCGCGCCCGATGGGGTGGGGCGCGGGGCGGCCGAGGTGGAGGGACCTGAGCCGACGGAGGAAACATTGGTGGACATCTCAAACTCCACCTGGCTACCCTCGCTGTTGTCAGCTGGAGTTTAAAAGAAGAGGAAGAAAGCAAAGAGGATTTCATAAGAAGTTGTTTATCTGGAAAATATATCACACACTTTTAATCTCCTTCCCAAATATCCAATACTAACTCATTTACATGGTTGTTGACAATTGAATTTGAATCTAAATCCATCATTCTCTACAAACCAGAGATATGTAAACACATCATCATGAAATGTACTTATTCTGAGCAAAATAGACAGCTGCACAATAAACTCGAATGAAAGATCTGAAAAAAAATCCAAGTGATCTCAGATGAAAAATGCAAACAATAAAGTTGTGCTGGTATCTTTTTGTGCACAAGCATCTCAGTTTTGCACACGCAGTAGGAATTAGAAAGGTCTCTGAATTGCTTTCTTAATGTGGAGGCTCAAACTGTTTCATTGCTTGCTCACATTATACACTACATCTTTAACCCTATACAGTTCGACCTCGATTATCCGGTCTCCTTTTATCCGGAAATCTCTATTATCTGGACGCGTTCACGCAGTGAAGGACTTTTCTTTTCATCCAAAAATTGAGAAAAAACAGTGACTTTCATGGATCTATTTCACTAATTTCATAAGATGTGCATGATAGGTTTCTCAATATCTAATGAGGTAAAACATGTATGATTGTCACATAAAGATATACTTTATTTTTGTGAAGAAGGGACTACATGCGCAGGCTAGCATAGATTACACCACCGTTGCGGGGAACGCTACCTGCCTAGCTGCCAGTGCACTGGGATGGCAGCTTGGACGGCAGCTATATACATTAACATTCGTGTCTCCCATATCCGGCCAATTCGCTTATCCGGATGAGCGCCGGTTCCGACATGGCCGGATAATCGAGGTCGAACTGTATTGCACATTGACCCTCCATACATTTGTACTACTAGTAAAAATTTGTCTGAACCTGGTAGTACAATAGTGTGAAAGTGGCTGCTTCATTCAGTAAGGAGAGGTTGACAGTTAAAGATACTGATCAATAGTGCTCAGATTCTATACAGATATAACATCCTGATGATTCTCAACGAACAAAGCATTCACGTGTTGGTGTACCCCATGAAACAGAGAATGCACAAAATGTCAGCAGTTGGCAATAAAAATACTATCTTCCTTTATCATACAGTGTTCAATTCCTGCGGCTCAAATTACTTTTTTATGCACACATATACAAGGCTGCAAATCCACTCAATCTACAAAAATACTAATGTACACAAAAAGATATACATATCATTTGGAGACAAACATATTTTTTATTGGAAAACTAAGAAATTGCACAAAGCAAGCTAAATGACATTTCAGAAAAAGACAGCATTGTTAGATGAGAAAAAAACCCACTGAACATCACAGAAAAATACACAGAATTTGGCAGCTCCACATATAGATTGTCAATAGATATGTTCTAAATTCCTGGAGATGAACAAAGAAGAGGAGAGGGTAGGAAATGGGAGTTATCTATTTATCTATTTATCTACCTATCTATCTATCTATTCATCTATCTGTCTATCCATCTATCTACCCATCTATCAATCTATCTATCTATTCACCTATATATCTATCTATCCATCTATCTCTCTACCATCTATATATCTATCTATCCATCTACCTATCTACCATCTATCTATCCATCTATCTGGATGTCTGCTTCTGCCTGTCTGCCTCTCTCTCTCTCTCCCTCTCCCTCCCTCTCCCCCTCTCTCTCTTTCTGTGTCTCTCCTCTGCACACAAAGCTTAGAAAGGAAACTCCAGGGCTTTTGTCCCGGAAGATAGCAAAGCGCATCTGACAGTGACATTCGGGTAAATGGATTAACCGCGGCATCAGTCTCGCTCCGCGGCAAGAGGGGGAAAGATGGAATTGTCAAACTGGGCAAGTTCAAAAGATACCCTCAGCTTTGAGACCCTTTTTTCCCCTAGTTTGCAACACAAAAGACAGAGGAATGGTGGAAAAGAGAGATAGAAGAACACACACAACAGGTATGTCAATTTTGACAAATGTCATAGACCCCGTTTACAGTGCAAGGCTCAGCCCAGCCCCGCTTCAGTGTAAACGCACAAAAGGCAAAATGCGATTTGGCCTCGCATTTGGCCTCGCTCTGGAGGTGGTCTCGGCCGCGGCTGAGCCGCGGCCGAGCCTGGCATTTTTCTCAGTGTAAACGTAAACTGGGCCAAATGCGTGGCCAATTTTAGTCTGGCTTCCAAACTCTCTGCCTGTACTATTTCGCTGTTCAGGATATTAACCCCCTCAACGTCGAAAACTAGTATAGTTTAAGGTGGTTTTGTCCTGCAAAGGATTTTTTCCTTCAGCAAAGGCCTTTGTCCAAACGGCGACTTTGTCGCCACGGAATTCATTTGGCAAAGGGTCTGAAAACCAGACAATACCAAATTGCATTTGTTTACAAGCAGAGCGCCACTACAACAACATACTGAAAGGTTTGAATCAAAAGCGCGGCCGAGCCCGGCAGTGTAAATGGACAAAATTGCGGGGCCCGGCATCGCAATTGAGGCTGAGATCGACCGCAGCTCGGCCGCGGCTCGGCCTAGCCCCGCACTGTAAACGGGGTCTTTGACTACAAATCACTAAGAGAAAAATAAAGATGTGTGAAGTTGAAGTTGATACATACAAAGAGTTTGGTTGTGAAGGAAAAAAATCATGGAAGATGCAGGCAAAAAATACACAGAGTCACAATGATATAGGTGTACAAATGCAGGAAAAAATTACACACAAATAAAACATAAAACATTCAGAGGTGGAAAAAGAAATTGGAGGTGTGGATACAGCTTGGCAGAATATTACCTACAGACACCAAAATCATTCATTGTCCAGAGCAAATGATATAGAGCAAGAATCAAATATAAGAGAGGAAATAAACACACACACACACACATAAAAAAGTAGTACAGGTGAAATGTGCATGTTGCCTAAATGCCTGAACATCTATTAGATATTTGCAAACCATGTATAACTGAATGGCTGGTGTGAGGCGAATGAAAAACTCTCAGAGCTGGGAAATTGGCAATGTGCAACTTTGTTGTGCTTACGTGATGACACATAACTATACATTATACAGCAAGAACACTTTCAAGTCATTCAACTCGGACACATTTTTGCATATAGTATGTGGACGTGCGGTAGCTGTTACATCCGCTGAGGCACCGCAAACCCAAGAGCAGGGATTTTTTTGTTGTTGTTGAAATGCTGGTTTTCTGCTTGGCAGTGATGCTTGGTTTTGACACAATTAAAGCCATCCCCCCTCCCATCCCCTATTCCCCCTCCCCCCCCCCCCCCCATCCTCCTTTTGCACTCCAACTCCCAAATAAGTCAAGCATGCTTCACAATGGTTTGGTACACTCCCTGGATAAACAAGTGTATGAAATTGACACTGCACCATGGATAAATGGGCCTCCACTACCTCTCTAAGGCAGGTACCACCTCTCCTCCCCCCCCCCATCTCCCCCTCCTCCTTCTCTTTCCTCTCTATCTTCCCATCTGTCCTATCAGTTTGTCTGTCCTTCACTCTGCAATCTTCCATTCTGTCTAGATTCACTTTATATTCATAAATTAACCATCCTTCGATTTCCCTTTCATTATCCTCCACCTCTCTCGCTCTCCTTCCATTCATCCACTGTGGCATCACTAGGAGCCTTCAATAAACCATCTTCCAAGATTTGCTCACGCACAGAACAGAGTTCACCATGCCTGCAATTAATTTCATATCAAAACCCAAACACAACAGTGATTACAGTCCCATATTTGGTTAGCAAATTGAAAAGCATCTTTCAAATCATACCAATTTGATTCTGAGAATATAAGGAGGTAGTCCTTGTATTGAAAGTTCTTATACATTACACACATATTACAAACACATGCACAAACAAACACATAAATCACATGTATGTGATTGCCGGCACAATGAACAAGAGATCCGCGGGTCTAGTGCTCACCTGAGTATCGCAAGTTCACCTTTCACGCAGTCACTAATCTAAATTATTCACAACTCTACTAAAATTTGACCAGGCATTCTCAAGTAGAAGATGAAAATGTACAATAAAAAAAAAGGGCCCAAATTTTTTAAGATTTCTTAATTTGGGGAGATTGGGGCCATCTGGGCCCCCTGGGTGGGGCATGGTGCCCATTTTGATAAATTAAGATCCTGACCCCCTAGGGATGCTACCTGCCAAGTTTGACGAAAATCCATCATGAGGTTTTCAGGAAGAAGATGAAAATGTACAATTCAGGCCCCCATCATTTGGACCTTCCCCGCCCCCAAGAGGGGCACCCCTGGATCTGCTATGAACAAACTTGAAACTACAGTCATCAATGTACTAAGTCATAGTATTAACTTAGCTCTATCACTTCTGGTTCTAGAGAAGAAGATTTTTACAGATTCCTTAATTTTGGGGGGTTTGGGTCCCCCTGGGTGGGGCATGGTGCCCATTTTAACAAATTGAGTTCCTAACCCCCTAGGGATGCTACCTGCCAAGTTTGATGGAAATCGGTCTTGGGGTTTTCAAGAAGAAGATGAAAATGTAAAAAGTTTACGCACGACGGACGCCGGACGAAGGGCGATCGCAATAGCTCACTTGAGCCTTTGGCTCAGGTGAGCTAAAAACTAACTATCAAATGGTAGGACCCTTTAAATCACATGTCTCTGCATTTCACTGCAGTGCACATTGTGGTATGCTGCGCTTGAGCCACGAATAGCATCACGGCAAGAACTTTAACCCATGGAGTACAGGCTGATTTTACTACAAATGTATAACACACATTTCCCATAGACACACCTGCCTGAGTATTCTCGGGACTCGTCTTTAACGGAATAACCTGTTGAGGACAAGTTGATTTGTTATAACACATGTTCCCCATAGACATCTGCCCAAGTGTAACCAGGGACTAGTCTTCAACGTGTTAAGGAACTTTTGCAAAGGGTTGCAACTTTCATAAGTTTGGTGCTAAATGCTTACAAAATAAAGTATCAAGGGATCTTCCATCCATTTTCTTGACAACCACCACCTTGCCAATCTCTGTATGATAGCTTATCTGACTTGTCACAAGCACACACAGTCCACTAGCTATAGAAGAAAGGATAAATCACGCTTCATAAATATCATTCCAGCGCTTTTGTAGGATGTGGTGAAGGGGAATACTGTATACGCCAAATATTTCGCGAGGTTTTTTTTTTGCGAATTTCGCGAGTCTGCTGCTATTCGCGAAATTAAAAATACGCGAAAATATTGACTCGAATGCCGATATGAATGTCACGTACGCATATACATTTTCTCCGTTCAGTGCAGAACTCCACGATCGCGAATTTAAAGGACAAGTTCACCTTCATAAACAGAAGGATTGAGAGAATGCAGCAATATTAGTAGAACACATCAGTGAAAGTTTGAGGAAAATTGGACAATCGATGCAAAAGTTATGAACTGTTAAAATTTTTGTGTTGGAACTGCTGGACGAGGAGACTACTACAGCTTGTGATGTCATATGAGTACAACGGTATAAAGAAAATGTAAAGAAAATTCAATATATTTTCATTTTTTTCGCATAAAAGAGCATTTGGTTTTTTACCTCTTTCTAAGGGTAGGGGGAATAATATTACTCATAACATTTGTCGGTAACGAGTCAAGGGAATGTGTACTTTTTTCAAAAGATGAAATTTTGTGAAATTCTCTTTATATTCCCTTATATTGTTGTACGCATGTGACATCGTACACTGCAGTAGTCTTATCATCCTGCGGTTACTGCAAAAAAATTTCTAAAATTCATAACTTTTGAACGGATTGTTCGATTTTTCTCAAACTTTCAATGTTGTGCTCTACTAATATTGCTACATTTTCTCAATCCTTATGTTTATGAAGGTGAACTTGTCCTTTAACCACTCGCGAAATTGATGGGAAGTCCCAATTCGCGAAAATTTAGACTCGCGAAATATATGGCGTATACAGTATGCTCATTTAATCAATACTTGCAAGAGTTTGAACATTCTTTTTACAGTCTTTTAACTCTACCTGTGTAATTTTGCCAATGGCCATAATACAGTAATAACTAGCTTGTTTTCATGGCAAACTGGCAGTCATCTTGACACTAACCATCCACAAGCACCTTGTCCTAATGGTGCATAAGTGTCCCCTATAGAGTACCAAAGTTTGATGCTGTAGCCATTCATTGCCATGGAAACTGGTTCTAAACAACCTCACCTGACATGAATACTTATGCATGCATGCATCTGGTTCAAACCCAAGCCATAAGATTGTGACATCATTTTAGTTGGATTACTGCCTCTCTGAAAAGGACACCATAATGATACCCCCCAATAAAAATGAAAGAATTACTAAATAGCTTGC
Source organism: Diadema setosum (assembly GCF_964275005.1). Classification (NCBI taxonomy): domain Eukaryota; kingdom Metazoa; phylum Echinodermata; class Echinoidea; order Diadematoida; family Diadematidae; genus Diadema; species Diadema setosum. The sequence continues at coordinate 31,272,340 of NC_092697.1, forward strand.
AAAACTTCATTACTTCAACTCAACTAGTAAAAAAGAGAGATTTGACATATTATGCTTTCAAGATGGATAATTCAAGATCAGATAAAGGCACAAGTTGAGATGTAGGTCTGGGATGAATGTGGCACATGTTCCCCTCACAGGAATACAAAGTAAACATACCTACTGACTTCCCAACCCCACTAGGGAAGAGCATAGAACATCTGGGGTGGAAGAGAAAGTGGACGAGGTGCCTCTTGTCATTCCTGACACTTCTACTGTAGTTTGAAAACTTCTTGCATGGAGAAAAGATACTCAGTTTTATCTATACCATTGCATCATTCTCTTGAGCTGGTCTGGATCACAACACAGTTCATGCGGAGATTCCGCACATGTAGCATAGCAACAGGAGAGAAGTGGGGACAATTATGAAGTTGTTGTGACGCATACAAATCCAGCAGAGCGTACTCCAGAGCATACACTATTTATGTGACTGCAATGAATAAGCTAAATGAGGGTGGAGTGTGTAGGGGAAATCTAATTTCTATGAGATGCTGCATCTGAGAAGCACAGTTGACATTATCCCCTGCATCACCATCACTATCATCATCATCTATGCTCAGTTTAGGAGAGGAAAACTTCGAAGTTCACACCGCAATTCTGGAAAGGTATAAGATATGGTATTTAGACATACAACATCGAGAGGCATGTATCTAACTACATGAAGTGAAAAAGCAAAAGGTAGAAAGGAAAGGGGGGTACAGACATAGCTTTGGCTGCCAGAAGAGATGGAGAGTGAGGGAGATAGAGAGATAGATAGAGAAATAGAGAGAGAGAGAGAGAGAGAGATAGAGATACAGAAATAGAAAGGGAGAGAGAGAATTTCAATATATAGGATAGATGCGAGAGGTGGTAACGAGGATGGACTAAATATAGATTAACATTCAAGAAGGAAGGAAGAGAGAGTGAGAAAGACAGTGAGGGGGAAAGAATGAGCAAGGGAGAGAATGAGAGGGCGAGAGCGAGAAGATAATGGAGTCCTTCCCTAAGAAAATTGAACTAATTTCGAGCCGCTGTCCAACAAATTGCCAGAGCCACGTGCGCAGCAAATTTATAAGTGAAGACCCACGACTGGGATAAGCCCTCCTTGGCGGAATTAGCGCTGATGAATTTAGCGCCAATGCACTCTTCCTTGCCCTGGGGACATCGTATCATTTGGCTCTTCCCATGAACTAACCGGACAATGATGAAATGGAGGGAGAAAAGGTTAGGAGTGGGAGAAGGGGAGGGGGTTGGGGTGGGGGGTAAAGGGGGCTGTGTTGGGCAGAGCAAAAGAGAGAAGAGGATGAGGATGGGGAGAGCATTCATCCATTCACAATCTCATCATTTTTTTTATCTCATTTGGCCTTTCGCTGTCCTGCTCATACTGACTCAACTGATGGTGGCTGGAACACCTGGGGAAAGGTATGGGGGAGCAGAGCATAGGAGGAGGGGTGAACGAGGGGTGAAGAGGAGGGGTGTAAGGGGAGGGGTATACTGGGGGGCGGTGTAGAGGGATGCGGGGTGGTAGTGTGGTGGATCTTACACCTTCCTCTTCACTCCTGATGGGGCAGTCATTAGAGAAGAAAAATTTGCCATTCATGATGCACGTCTCGTGTACCGCAAGTGAAAAGTCATGTCTGTACCGCCTTGTTTGGACATGGGGTTCAGGTTTCTCAGGCAGTGCAGTCAAGTCCATTCCACTTGGAGTGATATTTTTGGCATGATGAACAGAAGTTTATCACCGCTCCATTGAAATCTTCTTGAAAGCACAAGACGAGACAAGACATTTAAGAAATTATAATGAGCATGATGTCTGTTGAGTCGTGGGCAGAATTTTGAAAACACACAAACTGAGAAGGATAATGATGATGAACAATAATCCATGTTGACATAAATTATATGCACCATGACCACAATAACTCTTTTCATTTGACATATATAATGTGAAATAATGAAAAGATAGAGAAAAGGCAATTTGCACGATACCAAAAGGAACCAAAAGATATATCTCTGAGCACTGATTCTGGCAGAAATAATTAGAAATGGTGTCATAATGGGAAAGTATCCCAAGAGAAGGAAACCGTTTGTAAACATTTCAAGTGACAAGAATATTGATAATTGGACGACACAATTCAGCTGCCAGTCTTGTCACATAAATATTAAGACAGCTACTTCCAAATGGTAAAATGATGCACACTAACATGATCTACAGATATATTGATATTCATTTAGTCCCTTTGTTTCCTATTTGCCGAGATATTTTAAGAAGTTGCTTTGTTGACACTTTTGTGACCATTCATTCAAGTTTCTGTTTGTTTGTTTGTTTCTTTGTTGAGAGAGAGGCTGCCCATGACAAGGTCGGTATACCTGACAGAATTTCAGAGGGAAAAAGAAAATCACCTGAGTATTAAATTTAGGAACCTGAATCATTTTCAGTAAATACTCATTGCAAGGACAACATAAATTATGCTGAGAAAATCATAATTAAGATTACTGCCTTTGATAATTGTAAACACAGCCCATCTAACAGCTCAACTTAAAACACTAAAGGTCAGGCAAGATGGGACAGGGTGGTAATTTTCGGGACCTTTGGGTGTTTTGGGTGAGCCTGTCAGCTCTCAAAAAACAAAGGTTACTCAATCCCATTCCACATAATTTGATAGTGTCCACATCATAGTCTTCATCGATCTTCTATCTGCTGCAATTACTGATAATGAGGCAAAAACCATAAAAGAAACTATCCAAGTCAGTCCTTTGGAGTCTTCATTCCTATCACACAGTACAGCAAAGATGAAGATGTAGATGTAGGATTGTTGATTTATTTTTTCTATGTTTTCTCTTACATTTCTACAGTTTTTAAGTTATTGAAGCAATTTTCTTTTTAACCCGTTGAGGATGAGTCCCAAGTATACTCGGGCAGGGGTCTATGGGAAATGCATGTTGTAGCAAAATTAGCCCGTCCTCCACGGGTTAATTGCACTTGAAGTTTAGATACAGTCAAGCATTCAAACACAATTTGTCCAAGCAAGTGGTTAGGAATTATGAGATTGAAGTGTGCTGGTGGAAAGATTTCATTCACAGCGTGCCTCATCTCAGCACCTGTGGTGCTATGGAGGATAACCATTTTTATCATTCTCAACCTTCATCTGTTCGGGAAAGAAAAAAAAATGGATATGTCTATGGATCCTGTCCATTGCCAATGTCAAATGACCAAGGATGGACTTATGAATGGATGGATGGATGGATGAAAAAATAGTTAATGGACAGACTGATGGATTGAGAGAAAGGTAGACTGATGGACTGATAGATGGGCAGACTGATTGATAATCTGAAAAAAAGAAAACAGCATTAGGCCCCATTACTTGGTGGGGTATGCTAAACAGAGAATCTTTGGGTAACAGGCAGCGAGTAATCTGACTATATTCAAGATACTGTATGCCCCATTCACTATATGAGCACAGCAGATGGAAATCAGCATTTTTCTTTTCAAAGAATGCCCCTAAATGTCAGATTTGATGGGATGAAGTTCACTGAAGAGTAAGGACAGGAATCCACTCTTGAAAAAAAAATGGGAAAAAATATCGACTTTACATCATACAAGTCAGTTCTGAAGTAAAAAAAGAACAGTTCACTGGAAATACGAATATTTACATGTTTTGAAGGCTAGAGCCACTTTGCATTGTCGCTGGTTTCTTTGCAAAACGTCCCCGCCGATATCGTTGGGGAAAATTAAGAAAAAGAACAACCCCCTGCTCCTCCTCTTGCACCGGAATCTTAACTAGCCGGCGTTAAGAGCTGCCAATCCTCTGGAGGGGCCTTTAATTCAGCCCGAAATCTTCCAAATTGGCCAAGGAGAGCATCTCCGCACCTCTAACGTTTCACTTTGCTTAAAGTTCACTGAATTCCAAAATACCTCGCGGTGTGGCCAGTAACACACCGTAACCTTATTTCCTTTTTTCCCCCCTTCTCCGTTTGTTTGTAGCTAAGTCTTCTCCCAGGCTCATGATCATGTTGAAGAAAAAAAAAAGGAGAGAGACAAAAAAAAAAACAATTTGAAAACAGATGTGAGGGAAAACATTACTATCTCTTCAAGCCTATCATCAAAGGGCAGAAGGTAAAGTGTAAGGAAATAGAGTATGGTTGATATCTACAGCCAAACATATTAGTCATGTATCAGTTGGCAAAATAATGTAATACTCTACCTAAGTGATTTTTTTTTCCCTTCATCTTTCCAGCCTCATGCTAGTTTTTCAATCAGCAAATTCAAAACAAACAAATAAGTACAAACAATTCACAGATGCAAATGAGTACTAGATATTGAAAAATATATATCTAAAAGATATGCTTTTAAAAAAAAATGCATAAGACAGTTGCCTTATTAGAAGAATGGAACTTTGCATATTGTGTGAAATCAACTTTTGTTAGTTAGATCCCGTTTCAATTTTCTCTCATTACTGATAAATGCATCATTGAAATTAAAATATTACTTTTTTTCTTTCACTTTATGATAGGAGGTGTATAAAGATATTTTAGGTGCATGTGACAAGCTTGACACCCACAAATCGTACTGCCCACGAGTCATACAGCTCATGAATCACACAGCAAATCAGCTAGACACTAAGTAAGAAAGGTCCATGAGCTTTACAGCAAGTAGAATGGAACAATGAGCTATATACAGTTCACAAGCTAAACACTAAAGCAAATAAGGCCCACGAGCTAGACACTATAGACAAATAAGGTCCACAAGCTTGACACTAGGCAAAAAAGGCCTGAGCTCAACATTACATCACAGGGCTCATTTACGTAGTGTTGGGCTTGTGGACCTTTTTTCCCCCTAGTATTGAGCTTAGGGATCCTATTTGCCTATATTGTTTAGCTCCTGGGCCTATTTTACTTATCTAGTATCTAGTTTGTGGGCCTGTTTTACTGGGTGTCTGGCTCCTGGGCTGTATGACTTGTGGGTGTATGATTCATGGACCTTTTATAAAATGTCTAGCTTGTGGGCTGTATGACTCGTGGGTGTCTAGCTCATGGAACGACACCTACTTGAAGAGACCTAAAGCAGATTTGATACAAATAGGAAATGCTAAAAATGATAACTTATTCTTCTCTCAGCAGCTGCACTCTTAACTCGCTGAGGACGGGCTGATATTGCTACAACACACATTCCCCATAGACACCTGCCCAAGTATACTCCAGACTCGTCTTCAACGGGTTAAGTTTGGGCCGATCTCCTTCCATCTTCTGTCCTTCACATTAACCCACATCAGTCACCTGTTATTAGATCCTCCATGACTTCAACATTTAGCTTCTCCTCATGAATGCATTCTGCATTGATTTACCCTCTGCTTTTTTTGCAGAAGAAAAGTGCCGAAACAGAAAGGCAGCATCAAAAATCACATGCACACCAAACACTTTAACATTTCCTATCTTTTTTTTTTGGGGGGGGGGGAGGGGGGGGGTGGGGAGGGGGAGGGGGAGAGGATAAATGAATTGGAAAATAACGATAATGGTTTGAACAGATATATAAGACCATTATCATTACAACTGGCCATTTTGACCACTCATTATCATTATGGGGTGATGCACGTAACATCTGCAAGGAAGGTTCACTATCCTCTTCATTTCAGAGAGTCCACTCCCTGTCTATCTTGGGACCACATCTCAATAGACCATTTCTGTAATTTATTACAATTTATGGATCCCCCCCCCCCCCAACAGCCTGGTGACGAAGTATTTCATTCACCTGCACTCCCTCTCATTAACCCGTTGAGGACGAGTCCCGAGTATACTCGGGCAGGTGTCTATGGGAAATGCATGTTGTAGCAAATGCATGTTGTAGCAAAATCAGTCCGTCCTAAACGGGTTAAGTTCCATAGGCAGGAATTTGCATAGTTGTTGCTAGGTCAGGCAAACCTCCCTGGCAAGCTTTGCAGTTGTCAAGGGCAACTTTTGTGAACAATTAAAGTATGCATAAAATCTGGAGACATTACAGAACTGGTCTATTGGCGATACGGTGTAAACCAAATTTGACCACTGATAGCTTTTCAATGGCAGTGCTAAAATTGATTAAAATTCCACATTTCGTTCCTAAATCATTTACCAACAAGATCTGGTTGTGCCCCATGTAGTTAATGTTTAGCACAGCCACGTCCTTATTCTCATTGACTGATTTTTTGTGCGCTTTGAGTGCAGTTTGGCACAGAAAAACCTTATAGATTTGTCCCAACAAAAATTCCTAGCACAGAAGGAGTTAAAAAGGGGAATTCATCCCAAATATATGTCAGTAGATTCAGCAGGGAGATATTAGAATGTATCAGCAAAGTTTGAGAAAAATCAGTCAATCCATTGAAAAGTAATCACCTCTTACAGGTACCTCATTTTTATACATAACTTATCAACATGCTACCTTGCAAACATGTCCAGCAGAAAAACAGAAAAAAAAACAAACAACTATGAAATATTGTTGCCATTTGGCTCAAATATAAGATATACATCAAATGTTAAAAAAAAAAAAAAAATGACAGTTACATGCCTTATCTACCTGCTGCCTATATGAAACAAATCAAATAATGTTCAGACTATAAAGTGTTTTGAGTGTTTACATAACATTTTGCTGCAGTGTCCTGAATTGACCTGTTGTGCTTAATTGCCTATTTTTTTGCATTACTTGAGTGCATGAAAAATCTTATGACGATTTTCTTAGAACTGTTCATCTGAGGGGCACTTTCTTACCATGTCTCTGAAGGGGTTCCTTGAAATACCACAGAATATCACTGAGTCTTTCGTGTCTAAAATACACCAAGATCTGAACATCAAAGTTCTGCGCCTTGGCCAAAGTTTTGGGGTCACACCAGCCACACATCATTTCACCTGATCATTCCCTCTGCCAAGGACGTTATGTCTTTGTCGGTATTGGTTTGTCTGTCTGTCTGTCTGTTTGTTTGTTGTCTATTTGCAAAATAACTAAAAAAGTTATCAACAGATTTTGGATGAAACTTTCAGGAGAAGTGATCATGACACAAGGAACAGCTGATTAAATTTTAGTAGTGATGCGGATCACCATCTGGATCGAGGAAGTAAAAAAAAAACAACTTTGGGTATTTGAAAGATATTTTATCATTGGGAAGTAGGTCCAACAAATGTTGTTTTAGAAGGAATTCAAGCTGCACGTACTTGAGTTGCATGTACGCCTATTGAGCTCACATTTGTAGTGCAGCAAGAAGCTAAGGAAGGATTCTTTACCACTGGGAAATAGGACAATTCTTAATAGCGTAAATGTAATGGGTGGTAATGAGCTGCCTGGCGGAAGAGAGTGCTTTGCTAGCTTCACCAGGTATTGTCTTTCTTCTGGAGTTTGCGTGCAATGAGAGTGGTAGTTTCGCCTGATGACATTCCACATGTCGTAAAACACAAAACACATGCACACACACACATACAGCTCTCATGTTCTGCCAAAACTTTGCAGCGGAAACTAGAATCTCAAGATAAGAGGTGGAAACAATGCACCCACTTGTTGCCAATTAACACTTCGGTTGCCCGGGCACTTAGCGTAATTTGTCAAGCTTTCTCATCAGATTTCAGCAATTGATCCAATCTTGACCTTGTTAGTAAAAGTTTAGAAAGCTCACTCTGACTCGGGAGTAGCAATGTGCCTCAGTTTAACAGTCTAACAGGATGGACATCTGGTAACTCAATAGGGATTACGGGGATTACTGGTAGGTAATCTATTCCATCACCAATCGATTCCTGGAAATCTGTGCTTAATTGGTGAAGAAAGCACTCCAGTCCGTGTGTGCCCATCAGCGAACAAAACACAGCATTAAAAGGGTTAAATCAATTTTCTCCACTTCAGAGACCCCGTTAACAGTGAGTGAAAGGGCCGGGCTCGGCCGCCGTCGAACCCGGCCTTCATTATCACTGTAAACGCGCAAAAGGCCAAATGCGGTACCAAAATCGGCCCCGCATTTGGCCAAGTTCTGGAGGTAGTCGGCCTCGGCCAAGCCTCGGCCGAGCCCGGCCTTTTCTCACTGTAAACGCAAACTGGGCCAAATGCTGTACCAAATTGCGACCGTCGCGCTCCCAAAAATAGTCGTTTGTTTACAAGCAGAGTGCCACTACGACAAAATATTGAAAGCTTTGAATTAAAAGCCTGGGCCGAGCCCTCCACTCTAAACGGACAAAATTGCAGGGCCGAGTATCGCAATTGAGGCCGGGCTCAGCCCAGCCCTGCACTGTAAACAGGGTCTAAATCTCACCCAATCCTTGTGCCCACCCCCCATCAACAACAAGTAAATACATAAACCCATAAAAAGATACATACATAACATAAATCATACATAATCAAGATAATCACAGCTTTTTCTTTGGGATATTGCACCTTAAAGGCATAATTTACCATTTGCAGATGAAATAAAAATCCAGCATTAGTGCTTTAAAATAGTTCTAAAATGCCAAAATTAGGGATAGAAACGACCACTGGAAAAATTTGAATCCGTATTATCGATGTTAAGTATTGTTAAATACACAAAATGTAAACAATAGTTACAATAAAAATGTTTCCAAACTGAACCATCTACAGTTACGGTTAATTAAGAAAAATACTGATATCTCCTTATATTTTAGGCTTTACTGCGAAAATTCTATATGGTAGGATGTTTTGTGATACAACAGACCTACACATATGCATCAAATGTGGTATCTTGAAAAAATGTTAAATCACTGGTCCCAAAGGTAAGCTGGACCTTTAAACTAAACTATATTTGATAATTGATATCATACATGGTATTTATGTGGAGATGAAGACCGGGTATGGTTTACACTCCTCCATTCTCAGTTTGTTACTGAGCCTGTCAATAAGCTGGCACCATCACAATAGCATATGTGAGTGGACACACATTTCACCATAATATGTGACCCGCTACAACAAAAGGATCTGAAAGTCAGGGAAGGACAATTTTCTGAAAATGGCATGACATCATTCCTTTACTCTTCTACTTTAATTTCATATATAGCACAACTCATAAAAGTACTTGGTCGTGGAGATATCGATGATTTGATTAGCGCATGTCAAGTAGTTGAGGAAATTAGAGTTTCGAGAAAACGCCCTCAATGTTTTCCTTCCGACGCTATCATGATAAAGGGGAGGCGAGACAGTTTTAACCGCTTGACAATAGAAGGCATGCTCCTAGCGACCTCCGCGATGTTCATTCAAGCTTATCGTCAGTGGTCTACGCATGACCAATCAGTAATTAGGATGCCATGCACTGACCAATAAGGTCACTCCCTCGTTGCTAGGGGCGGACTCTAGCTGCGGCGCTATATCCAAATCTTCAGACACTTTTCTGTTACTTTGACAGTCGGCAAATCATGGCCCAGAAAAACGCTGATTTCTTGCCTTTCCTTTGATCATTTAGCTTCGAAATTTCAGCAGATGATAGACAAAACACTAGACTACAAAATTATGCCCAAAACAGAAATCTGATTGTTTTGACCAATTTTGATGATGTGACTTCAAACTTGATTTTCTCGGCTCAGCCATCAGCGACTTTAGGATCCTTTTGTTGTAGCGGATCACATATGTTTCACTTGTGCTTCACAGTAAATCATAGACTAATTTACACAATTATTTCATATTCAGAATTAGATCTGAAACCAGGCCAGAAGAATCTAGACACAAAATGTGACCGTGCATCACAAAACAAACAAAAAGTTGCACACACTGATTTTGTGTGAGGACTTAAAATAGGTGAAATGGGTCAACCTAGCCGATCTTGACTTTTTCATATTTTCTGAAAGGGCAAGTCTTCTCCTACATTATGCTAAGATTTGGGATCATAAAACGGGCAGGAAAGTGTGTTATTAAGCAGTTTCTCTCAAACATATTTGGTTGAATAGTGCGATTAGGTGTGTCTTTACAATCCCCTTTTCATTTCTTTAAGACCTTGCACACACTCTTCACTTTCAACTCTAATGATGCCACTGCTTTGAAAGTTGGCATTAAGTATGGACAGTATGTGTTATTGAGGCATGCTCAATTTCAGTTTAATGTGATAATCCCTTCATTTTTGTTACTCCAGTGGTTAACATCCTGTTTCTTGTCCCATTCATCACACAGCCAGCACAGCTTGGTAAAGCGTTTGAATAGACACTGTACTTCAGAGCCTCTTTTTCTCAGTTCGCACCTTTCCTGAGTGTGTGCTTTATTTCCAAAATTTAGATAGGTTAGGAGAGTCCATTCGATTCGAGTTATACATCATTTTAAAGCTTAAAGTCTGCTCTTTCAGAATATGCTCTTAACTAAAATTTCATGTCTGACAACCTTTTGTTTGTTTTGTGATGCAGGGTCACAAATGAAGTCATTTATCATACTGCACATGGCGCTTCATATTCTTTTGTTTTCAAAGCAAACGACATGAAATAAACAGAATGTACATCAGTTTTTCTGTATCTTCTCCATATACCCTTATCCCTGGTGCCTGTGTGCAGCACAGTTTATAACAATAAAGAAAACATTAAGTAAAGATACCATGTCCCATTCCCTTCAGGCATTCTTTCTTGGATCACAATAATAGGGGACTTGGGATTAAAATGCCATCTACCCATAACCCATGTATATGGATTTCCAAACAGGCACATATGCACGTGTGTATAAATATCATACACATATATCACCATCAACTCCACCAAAAGCATATTATTCAGAGGAACAGATAAAAAAAACCTTCATCTCATCTTCACTTTAAGCATCAAAAACCAAAATTACTTTGGAGACAAAAGTCTTCTCAATCTACTTATGCATCATATCAATTACAGTAACTTTTAGGTTTGTCAATTTATGCATAATCTTTAAGATTTCTACAGAAACTGGTGAATTACTGCCATGTCACAACTGATTTGATCTTTGTGGCTTTTGCAGGCAAAAAAAAAAAAAGGGAAGATACACAGGACAAATTGACAAACAAAATGGCAGAGAATAAAGTCACAGTGTGGTATTCAAGGCAAACAGGCTGTAACATTCTCAAAAGATTTGATGCGCAGCACCTGTAGTGATACATGTTGAATCATCAGGTGATCTGCAAAGAAAAAAAAATAAAAAAATCTTTTCTTTTCCTTTTAACTTCTCATATTTCTAATTATCTTCTCCTTCTCCTTCTTCATCTTCGTCCTCTTTATGTTTTTGGTCATCCCTCCAGCCATTACAATCCTTCCAGCCCTTACACATAAGTACATTGTAGTAGATAATTTTTTCTTTTGTTCTCACGACACTAATTTTAGCAGGACGATAAATGGCCTCTCTTTGACTTCGCTAAAAAACCTAAAAGATATGATAGTGAAAATTTACTCATAATTCCATGGGAAACATTTTTTTAGGGCAATTATCCCATACAATTTGAATGTGCAGTCTCAACTATTAACATCTATGTTTACCCACAGTTCCATGGGAGACTTCTTTTTTTAGGCAATGACATCATTACCCCATACAATTCAAATGTGCAGTCCCAACTATTAACTTCTGTGTTTTGTTCTTTTTTTTCTAACATGTGAAACTCTGAAGTCCATTTTCTTTCTATTTTTTCATGTCTGAGGTAGAAAAAAAAAACCTCTGCCATGGAGTTGTTTATTTCTACTCTGTTTTTCAATGCCAGCTTGAACAAAGAGTGCGATTGGACTTGAATTACTAACACAATTGACAGGTACTACACTTGAAGCTTTGCTTTCATGTGTATGCATGTTGTATGCGTATGTATCCAAGGGGGATATCACATTACGGCACTGCATCTTCATGAATTTCAAGTTTTCCTTTCTTAGTCTAAACGTGATCTGTAAACTAAAGTGTCTGAATGTACATGTACTACACAATGGCATGGCAGGCACTCTGTATATTCTAGGTCTGCTGTGAATAAAGTATGAACACTGAGAGGTTTTCTCCAAAGATAGGTCAAACATTATTTTGCTCCTGAATGAATCGAGACATTGTTGAGAAATGCTTCCAAATTTTCTTCAACAAAGACACATGATGTAGAAAGAGGGTCAGAGAAAGATTTGGCCTAGGGGGCGGCAGGCTGCACAATAAACCATACTGGATAATTGCCCTTTTGAGACCTACAGCTGGGGAAAGTGAAACATTGCCATCAACCTCTCAAAGATACACACTACTAACCGCTCTTCGTTTAGCGGCTTCATTTCAGCCTTGATTTCAAGGATGGCAATCAATTAGCATCCTTCCTGCAAACTTACACGCAGGATGCAGATATTCAGTCAAACCCTGTGAGACCATTTTTCAAGAATGGAGATATGCCTCTATGAAACTACTAGAGAAGACTAATTAATCAACTGGGTATAACAGTGTCTCCAAGCCAAGCAGTATCCAATTAAAGCAGATACCTGTATCAAAGAAAAATGTGTAGTCATCACTATGATCAGAAATATGAATAGAGCAACCCTACAGGGATGCCTCTTCTAAGGATATCACTATAATTGTTGTAAATATAAAGGACTTTTATTCTTACTTTAATGAAGCTCATTCAGATTTTTGACCACCAACTGAGGATTGAACTTTGACCCTCTCTGCGGCAAAGTAATTTCTTTCAAACTAATTTGATTTATTACACACACAAATGAAAAATATTTCTGGAATTATATCTAGTGGCAAGAAATTTGACATCTTTGCAAACTTTTGGTGACCAGTGACCTTTGACCTTGACCTGTGAAATTCTTCCGTCAATTCTTATGTCGATGTAGGGCAATTTGTTAATTAGTTGCAATGAATTTTACTTACCTAAAAAAGAATGTCCAGAGATAAAAGAAAAGGATATAGAAAATCACTTGACAGTAAAGAGGTTGATAAAGCACAATCATTTGAATAAACAGTAAAGTTTTGATTTGCACGATTAAACACATTGGAGTAACAAACTTGGTTAAATCAAGTGTTGGTATTGCATTGCAATGGGACTTACATTGCATCATATTACAATGCATTTTTTTTTTTTGATAGAACATATCTATCTGCAGGATGTTAAACTGGCAGGTAACTACTCTACCATTCACATGAATTTATTTTATCATATGAAATATGAATAAAGAAATACAGAAAAGAAAAATTCTGTCTGAGAACATGAATACATACATGTGTGAGTGTGTGTGTGTGTGTGTATGTTCATGTGTTTAAGTTAAAGTTCATTAACCTGACACTACCATTATTCTAACATAAGGATAAGATGTAGTTATTTTTTGTCTTGGTTTGTGTTGTGTTTTTCTGAGAAGCCAAACAACTATATGTACAAAACCTGACTCCGCAGATCAGCTCAAATTTTCCTCATAAATCAATTCGCACTAACGCCTCCTGGCCAAAGCCTGGTGCTCATGTCGCGAACATTCAGTTCTGAATTCAACATCCTTCCACAGATTCATCTTTGACTCTCATTAAAGAGAAGGTAAAGATAACTTATTACTTAACTTCATGCATGCAGCATTCAATATACGTATCTATCACTTGCATTTCATCAGGGGAAAAAAAAAATATCTTTCAAATAAAGGTTTATAACCTCTTGAAGGGTTGATGTTTATCATTTGCACTAGATAAGCAAAATATGCCCTCAGCTCTGTATCCTGAATCCTGAATAAACACCGTCAAGCCTTTGCCTGCCTCTTCTTCAATTGAAGAACTGAAAAATGCTTAAACATTCATGCCCGGAGAGCCTCATTAATCAGTCATACAATCTATCATGAAGGCCGAATATAATCGACCTATATCCCTCACAGGAGCCAGGTGTGTTGTGTAGTATTAAAGGGGACACAAACCCAAAGAACAATGTGGATTGAGTAAAAGCAGCAACATTAGTAGAACACATCAGTGAAAGTTTGAGGAAAATCGGACAATCGATGCAAACGTTATGACTTTTTAAAGTTTTGGTGTTGGAACCGCTGGATGAGGAGACTACTAGAGATTATGACGTATGAGTGGACAACAATATAAAGAAAATATGAAAGGAATTCCACAAAAATTCACTTTTCTGGCAAAATGAAAGAGTACTTGACTAACCGCTTTCAGAAAGCAGGGGGAATAAGTGCTACCCCTAACATATGTCAGTATCAAGTTGATGGAATGTGTAATTTTCATGAAAAAATGAATTTTTATTTAATTCCCTTTATTTTTTCTTTATATTGTAGTCCACTCATACGTCATAACCTCTAGTAGTCTCCTTACCCAGCAGTTCCAACACCAAAACTTTAAAAATTCATAACTTTTGCATCGATTGTCCGATTTTCCTCAAACTTTCACTGATGTGTTCTACTAATGTTACTGCTTTCACTCAATCCACATTGCTCTCTGGGTTTGCGTTCCCTTTAAGTCTATGAAGGAATTACCAGTCTTATCTTAGAAACAATTGGGCTTAAAGGGGAACTCCAGACCTGTCAAAAGTTAGTCTGAAAAAAAAGAGAGTATAGAATTATACTATACAACAGTGAAAGTTTAATCAAAATTGGATAAAAATTAGGAAAGTTACAAACAGTCATTGATATGCAAATTGCGAGTTGATGATGTCATTGCCATACAACTGTAATTGCCATATATAGTTTATATACAAAATCTTGAGACTTTCATTCTTGGGGGTTGAAAATGCGACAAGGCCAGATTCTCAAATCCTAATATGTGCCTGATCAATATTTTGAAGTTATTCATCAGCCAGGAATAACAATATTTTACACTTTCATGGCACTGCGAGGTGATGACATCATAAGCTCACTCATCTGCATATTCATATAAACTGTTCAAGAATTGTTTTGCAAAAATAAGCAAATCATTAAAACTTCCTAACTTTAAGTATGACTTTGATTAAGTTTCAACTGATGTGCTTGCAGCATTTTACTCTTTTTTGTCAGACTAACTTGTAGCTGGAATGGCAATTTGCTTGTGAAAGTTAAATGAGCAAGGAAATATGGGTAGGCCTACTAGATAAAGAGACTCTCAATTTTGAATTCATAGTTACATGGCGAATGAGAGCATGTAAAGACTAGACGGATGTTGGAACAATCCTACTCGGGCCAAATCATTTTTCACACTTGAAGTAATTGCAAGCATAATTGCTAGTCCCACATACCCAATAACATGTTGCAAGTGTTTAGTTTATATCATCTACAACAAGTTACCCATGAAATTTGTTAGAATTTTTGACAGTAAACCTTTGTTTTCATAATTGATACTTGAAATTTGCACTCATCTACTCTTAACCAGTGGAACACAATTCTTATAACTTTTAGCAAACTTTTGCTAATTAAGTGGCTTTATCTAATCAATGTACATCTACCATCCACCCCACTTTCATTCCCTGTTCCTTTACTTCAAAGATTGGAAGAACTGATGACTTTATGCTAACAACACAGTTTGGTATAAAAAATTATTGCTCGGTGCATGAGCACATGAAAGGTTCATGGTGACAGTCCTCATTATGCAGTGTATTGTGGAAGCAACTTAATTAATAATGGGCAAACTTCAGCTGTGTTAACAACTAATTGGGTAGGTCTGTCACTACCAGTACTTAAAAGCATTTTGGACTATGCATACTAGGGCATTTGCTAAACAGATCATCAGGCCCATATGCATGTGTCTTGAAAACCTTACGGGTGGGATTTCACGGAGCACGCGAACGATTTGCGAATGACGCGAATGGCAAAATCCAGCATTCGCATTTTAGTCTGCAAAAGATCGCCAAACAAACGTGAGGGTTCGGAAGCGTCGTCAATTGTTCGCGAATGTCGTTTTTACTTCGGCGAGAATTTCAAAAAAGTTTGAAATTTTTCGCGAACCTTTTCCGCACACTTAGTCGGGATTTGCTCGTGAATTGTTCTCGAAAGTGTCTTTAAAGCTTCGTCATATGCGCAAGACCTTCGCAAGACACGCGCGATGTTCGCAAAATGTTCGTGAAACCCCAAACAGACTCCGAAACTTCTGAGAATGTTACGCGAAATCTGCGACGTTTTTCCGATCATTTTACGACGTAATCGCAAACTGTTCGCGTACCTTTTGAGACATTCTCGCGAACGTGTAGCGCACGTTTGGGGGATGTATGCCCTGTACGTTTTCTGCAAATAGAAATCGTAGAATACATCTAAACATCAAACAATTATTAACAACTATAACAAAAGAAATTATAGACTAGCAAAGAGAAAGAATATTTGATATACAAAAAATAATCGCAGAATATACTTAAAATCAATCTTAAGTATGCAAATTTCATTTGAACTATAGAGATTATGTGTTGGAGGAACTGCAAAAAAAAAAAAAAAAGATCAAATGCTTTACTAGTGGAGATACGTCCTAGGGGAAAAAAATGTAGGCAAACACACGATAGAGAAATGAGAGAAAACGAAAAGAGAAATAGAGGAAAGAAAAAAAATCAACTCAAGTAAGTTGATTTGAGTTGATTTTTTTTTTTATTGCTTCCACCTCTCCTTGCTCAATTTTCTCCCATGATTATTGAAAATTTTTCGTTGTTCGCATTTCTGTCGCGTGTTCTTCGTGTACGTAACATGCTGTACTTTAGCAATGATACACACGACAATCGCACATACGTCGTGGGAACTTCGCACAAATTGCGCAAGAATAGTTTCCGGCTTCATTGTCGGAAAACATTCAGAGAAAAACTTTTCCGAATGTTGGATTTTGTCATTCGCGTCCTTCGCAAATCGTTCGCGTGCTCCGTGAAATCCCACCCTAACCCGTTGAGGATGAGTCCCGAGTATACTCGGGTAGGTGTCCATGGGAAGTGCGTGTTGTAGCAAAATCAGTCTGTCCTAAACGGGTTAAAGTTAGTTTTTGTATCTTGGGGAAAATATCTGGAACTTCCATGCAGAACTGTGTGCTTTCACTGTATGCAAGGATGCACCAGAAATCTAAACACAAAACAAACACATAAAAAAAAAAACTAGAAATGTCGCTTTGGCGACTGGTATGCCTCCGCCATAATGCATGATTTTCCCAATAGGTCTAGATAGTACATGTGGACACTGTGTGATTACATTTTCACAAAATTGGCAAAATATTGGAATGACAAGTTTGTCACAAATGTGTTGAATGTTCACCTTCCTTGATGTAGGTTTAATTGGATGAATAGGAGAGCATGTATGTAGGGATTTAAGGACTTTAACTTGACTTTGACCCATTCATACATTTAGGCATTGAGTAATTTTCAAGGTACAGGTGTGGAGAAAAAGTGCAATTTCTGAATTGAATAGTAAATTGTTACCATTTTCATCTGGCCCTTCACCCTAAAATTCATAAGATAATTACTTTCAGGTAGAACATGCATAATATGTACTAAGTTTCAAGGTAACTTGAGCCACTTCCGAGATATGGAGGAAAAAGTTAGTTCAGCACTTTCACTAGATCTTTGACCTTTTGACCTTTGAGGCAAAAAGAGAAAAAAAAAGAACTTTCCAGAGAATTTCTATTAGGTTACACACGCATACACCAAGTGTAAAAAAATAACCCTGCTGGCATTGCATAAATATGAAGGTAATAGTAAAATTTTGAAGTCTTGCACTTGACCTTTGACCCCTGACCTTTGACCCCATGAACCCTACATTCTCTAGATAATCACTTCCAGTCAGTACATGTATATGTTCCATGAAGATACCTTGAACAATTTTCCAAGGTACGGAGAAAAAAAAGAAGTTTTAATATTTTTACTTGACCTTTTGACCTTTGACCTTTGACCTCATGACCCAAACTTTCACCAGAGAATCTTAATTGGGTAATACATGTATACACTAAGTTTCAAGAAAATATCTTCAGGCATTCAATAGATATGGTGGAAATAGTGAAATTTTATGTATTTGACCCTGACCTTTTGACCTTTGACCTTTGACCTCATGACCCAAACTTTCACCAGAGAATCTTAATTGGGTAATACATGTATACACCAAGTTTCAAGAAAATATCTTCAGGCATTCAATAGATATGGTGGAAATAGTGAAATTTTATGTATTTGACCTTGACCTTTTGACCTTTGACCTTGAGCATGTGCACCCAAAAGTTGATAGGCACAACTTCACCCCCTAATACACATACATGCCAAGTTTCATTAGGATACCTCAACAGGTTTCGATAGTTACCTTGTCCACAAAATTCATTACGGACGGACGGAAGGACGGACGGACGGACAACCCGAAAATATAATGCCTCCGGCACCACTTCGTGGCGGAGGCATAAAAAAATGGTACTGGGACACAGAATGGCAAAATTAGGCAGAATTCTGTTTAGAAAAAGGAACAATAATTCAAGCCCTACACAGAGCAGCTGCTGACTTTTAACCCGAGTATACTCGAGCAAGACGAGTGTCTAGATCATAAGATGGGAAATGCGTGTTGTAGCAAAATCAGCCCGTCCTCAACGGGTTAAGAGGTAATGCTTGGAAGAGGACGGCTGTCTCGGATCATCTTCTGAATGCAATGTGAGGACTCGGCGCTCCTATCAAACTGTCTGTTAGCACTTCTAGCAGCTCTCCTCCGATTCGAGTGGTTATTAGATGCGGAAAACAGCTCTACAGCGATTTCCTAATGACCAGACAATGTATCTATCATTATGATCGATTCAGCATGTCCATTAGATTGGCATGGCTCCCGTGACGAATTCCGAGTCCGATTAGATTTTGATGGCACTTCACATCTTCAGGGAACCGATCTGTCGGTTTACATTGGCTTACATTTTATTTTCAGTGGGGATTTCACATCAATATCATACATTATATGCAATCATGAATGATATGAATTGTTTTGTCTCAGCAGTTTTGAGATGCTATGTTCTGGAGTCACGCAAACAAGATAGTCGATAAAGATGATTGTCCTGTGCAAGGAAAAAGTCGACCATAAAAATCTATTAAAAGGAATGCATGTTAAAATAATTTTTGTCTCCAACGACCGTACTTCCCATTAGCGTTCATGAAATAATGATTATCCACAAATGTGAGCAAAATGAAATTTACCTCCCTCTGAAATTTGATGTCATCTGTAATGAAATAGGACTGATTTTGCACCTGTTTCTGTATGGTTTAATAACGCCATCTCATCTTTTCCAGCCGGGGTGTCTCACTTATGGCAGGTGTGAAAATAAGATACTTCTCTTTAAAAAAAAAAAATGTACTTAAAAACAATTTCAACTTTGAAATGTGAAAGAGAAAATGATTGCCAGAATATCAAGCTCATTATGTCTTGAGCTAGCTAACTCAATCTTCATATTTTCAGCCAAATGATGAATAAATATTGTTCATATATACATTGTAGTTAATACACACAAAACATTTTTATAATATAGCAATCGATCGCACAGAGAAGGAAACGCAGGGAGGTGACTGAACGTTCAAATCCCTACAAGCGATATGCTGAAGTTCGATGGCAATGACACACATTTACATGAATATTTTGAGGCTTTGTAGATGATGTGCCCATCTTTCTCCTCTACGCTTACGAGACAAACATATTTTGACAGCTAAACTCCCGTCTCAGACACACCGCCTCTGTCTGTTTGTGTTGAAGTTGCTAGTTTTATCCCATTCCTTGGCATCTTCCCCCATCCCACCTCCATATTTTTCTTTCTTTTTGTCATGAGTTTCATGTCTCCAGCTCCTGTTTTCCATCAGACTGAGCACCAAGTCTTTCCTTAAACCCTTCCCGTGATTTGCCTGCCTGAGGAGGTTTGAGAGATGGAGTTCCAACTGGCTGCAGTTCTTCAAACAGTTGTCAGTTTTTCTATTGATGTACAAAAGAATTCCACAGGTGCATTTACGCCTTTTATATGATCGATGTTTGATGCTGTGGTCTTGCTGAGCAATCTGAAGATTCATTTTGAACATTATTAATAACATGTTTGCTATATTTTGTTTGTCTTAAAATTTTAAAATGAAATAAAATTTGCTAAATAATGAAGCATATGAAACAAACTTCAATCCCGTCCAGAAATATGTGCAAACGTGTTTATCAGAGATGCCGGTCTGTATCATGTGAAAGTGTTTATCAAACTGTACCCTCCTAGAAAGCCGGTTTTATCACTTTTCCACATAATTCTAACAATACTGATATGGAATAATCTTCAAGTATAATCCGTTGAGGACGAGTCCCGAGTATACTTGGGCAAGGGTGTATGGGAAATGCGTGTTGTAGCAAAATCAGCCCGTCCCCAACAGGTTAATAGATATATCAGAATAGTGCCCAGGCATGCCCATTCAAGTAATTTTCATTTTTATTTCATCATTCTTTGGGCAATTTCCATTCGCACATCCCTGAGTCTTTACCATTACGTATAACCTATCTTTTATATGCAAAAAGTAATTGCCATCACAAAAACACATCTTCCTCAGAAAGTGGCTGATAATTATTGTATGCAATGAGACATTGCATGGCCTTCCTATTGACCTTGGGAAGATTTCTACGCCTGAGTAAGCTTACTAACTTTACAACTAGTTCAGGTTTGAATGGATCAATCAATGCTGATGAAAATGCTTTGCAAGTTAAGAATATAAGTACCTGGAGACATATACAGTTGAACCTCTCGTATCCGGACAAGTCGGGACCGGGGCTCATCCGGATAAGGGATTTGGCCGGATACGGGAGACTCAATGCTTTATACATGTACATACATGTATACATACACATGTACTGATGTAGCCCATGTGTATACTGCAACCTTTTCATTGTTACACTCAGTAACAGACCCCAAAATAGAGGTGTATGTTAATGTTGGAAGTAATATGTAATTCATGTGTGTGTTTGTGTAGGAGTTCTCAAGGAGTTGGGAATCCCCCTTTCCTCCCGTAATTATTAAAAAAAAAAAAAATCACGGTGAGATTGCGTCCGTATAATAGAGAGATCCGGATAAAGGGAGGCCGGATAAGAGAGGTTCAACTGTAGGTCTAATCGACTGCTCCTTCGTTTTGCATTCATCTGTCTTAAAGTGATGTTGATGCTGATACTAATGATGATGACAGTGAAATGATGAAGAAAATAATGATAATAATAATCATTATAACAATAATGATACTTACAATGAGAAGAAAGAGATGTCAGGTCTCTCTTATCGTGTCACTTTTGTCTTTACGTAATAAAAACTTTATCTCATCAAGACTAACAGCATCATCACTCCAAATCAATTCACAGTATCATGTAATGTTAACCCACTGATTCATGAAGTTCATGAATTAATCTGATGAATTCAAAGGTGACTGAAAGCTGCACTTCTAATAAAGTGTCAATTTGTACTTCATTTTCCCCCTGTGATGAGAGATTAAGATTAAACATGCTGACCACTCAGATATCAAATCAAGTACAAAATTCAAAAGGAACTTGGTGTAGAATGGGAATATATGGGGTGCACAAAGAATGTAACCATCCCCTTCAAAACTGCATCACAGGAGTCAAAGCAAAAATACTGTCACTGGCTCACACCTGCAGAACTCAACACCAGCTATATACCATGTCCCTAGGAAATTGAAGTATGTCTCCTCACGCAGACCCTCAGAGCTCAGACAATCATCTCTCCTGTCTCTCAATCTACCACTAGCTATCTCTCTCCTGCTCCCCATCTCTCCCTCTCTTACTCTATATACCTCTATCTATCTATATCTACTTCTCTTTCTCTTCCCCCTCCCCTTTCAGACCTCCATATACATATATCTACTTACACTATTCATTGGTTCCCCATCTCTCCCTCTTTCTCTCCCCCTTTCAAATCTCTATCTGTATCTACTTCCATCTCCCTCCATATCTTTCTCTTTCTCTCTATCTTCCTCACTATACATAATGACACAATCTACTTCTATGAAGCCCCCCCCCCCATCTCTCTCTCAATATAATTCTCTCTCTCCCCATCTCTTTCTCTTTGTATAACAATACATGTACATCTATCTACTCCCATCTTGCTTCCCTATCTCTTTCTCTCACTATCTATCTCTCTTTCTCATCCCCACACATACAGCACCTGCATGTTTCTCCTTCATAGCTCATCCTTCCTTTCTGGGTTCTACACAAGGGTGTGATATGTCTATGCACCTTTTCACACTGCAAAAGGTACTATTTCTGTAGGCATGTTCTAAAATCTTCATATTTCATGCCAACAAACTGATTTTTATGAAGTCTGAAAGTGAACTTAATTCAGGTTTCTCCCAAACACGACTCTCAAATCACATTTGGACAAGAGTGGTGTATCAAGGCATTTTCCAAATGAGTTTTGGTCAGTGTTGGACCATTCTGAGCTAGCCAAGGTAATTGACTACTGAATCAGAATTGAGGAAGTGGAGTTCAGCCCGAACAGATATTTACTTACGCTTTGGTTTGTGCACACAAACATACAGTGAGATGCATGGCTGATTGGCAGACCATGAGATGTTGTGACGAGCTGTTGACCAGAATGTTGCTTGCAGTTGGCAGTCAGGGAAGAGGCTCATTCTAGTGTCTGAACAAGTCATAACTCTTCAACCACTTAGAAGCACACCTAAGGAACGTGATTACACACAAGTTTTATTGCAAGTGTGAAACTCCTCTAACACCACGCCACATCCAGTCACCTCCAATTCCGGTCCCTCACTTCTCGTCAAATCAATGTTATGTTACCCACGCTCTCATTTTCCACCCCTCGAGGAGAGAGAGAACAGCCCCCGCATCACGGGCCGACTTCCGCAACATACCTTCCCTCCCGGAACCACCCCGAGAGAGGAATCGATACGGACTGCTCGGCCCAGACGGGGCTCCCAGTACTTTTCACATTCTCTCTGGTTCCTTGAAACCATATTCCGTGCACCCTGAGAGTACCATTGCAAACCTTGGTCTGTCCTTTGTTTTCTTTTCAGTGGATAACTTCTCAAAACTCTCCTCTTCTTCTTTAATATCTCCTCCAAAATGTACCGTACTCCACTTTTGAGATCTTATGATAAAATTTGGCTGAACTTTCAAACTTTCTCAGAACCTTAGTATTTACTTCTCAAATAGCATCTCCATTCTTTCTCTCTCTACCATTGTCAGTTTTCCCTTTACTTCAACTCAGACATCTTTAGAGACTCCATCATCTCTTTTCTCCATCAATCTCATCACATTCATCTCTGATATGTCCATGAACTACTTCTTATCGTCATGGTGTACTCATCTAGCCTGACATACTTTTGCACCTGTTGATCTACTTTCTCCATCTGTGAAACTTTCTGGTGCAGGTTCCGCAAGAGCACTATTCTACGTTACCACAGTTTTCATTACAATTTTGATTAAATAAATCTTCACTTCCATGTATCTTCTTGTCTCTTCTTCTCCTCTAATAATCCATCAATCTTTCCCAGCACCCCTCCAATTGGAATAACAATCATTATCCAATTTATGACCCGAAGCTTCTCCCAATTCATGCAGTTGTCAAAATAAAAAGTGTTTGATATTTGTACAACTCATTAATACTGTTGTCTCTTTCTCCTCTTTACATTCTCTTTCCCCTTTCTAAATTCTTTCATGCACTTACAAGTTCCTCCATTCTTTCTCTATTTCCTCTTTCTATTTATCTCTCTCTCTACCTCTGCTTCTGATTATATTGCTTTCATTCCCAATGCTCTTTGTTTTCCTTCTCCCTCTCTCTCTTTCTCCCCCCCCCCCACACCCCCATCTGTTTGTTCACCTCTCAGTTGACTTTTAATTATTCATTTTGACTCTTGAAGAAGTGGTCAAAAAACACAGTGTGGTGTTAGATATCAGTTACATCACACTGACTTCTTTCTGTTGCAGTATGCAGACTATACTTCAACTCAACCCTTCCTGTATTCATGTACTCAGAACAGCAGCGGTACAACTGTACCATGCTGAGCTATAATGGTATTGGCTTTCTGTGAATTTAGGTTAAAAGCCTGGCCTTAATATGAGTGGTAAATAAATTATTCAGGTGTAGCCATTTAATTTTGATCATGGTCATTTTGATATACATGTAAAAAGGGTAGCCACACATCCTTTCTCCCTGAGCAACATTTACGAGCAATTTCGGGAAGAAGGCAAGCCATTAAAAGTGTCATTTGGCTTACTTGATATAGCAAAGTGAGGGTTACAGTGACCAGACAACCCAGGCATACTGGTTCCCATGTGGCATCCATCTGCCCTCAAAGTAACCCCAGATACAGCCAGAAATAAACTAGGTCATTTATTGAATATACAGCTACACAGCCACTCACTAGATGATGATCAGAAAAGAAATGTATATACATGATATACTTTTTCAAAGTGAATAATGACTTAATCAAATCTGCCATGTTAATTGGCAGAGTTGCGGCTGAATTGTAGGCGGGAGGAAAATACAGCTTGAAGCACTGACAAGTGTAGCACAGAACTGTCTGCAAAGATCATCAGTGGTTTTGCAGAACAAGCTACAACTGAATGAACTGCATGACATTCAAACAGTGATATCATCTTGTTTCCTAGTTACAGATATCAGAAGTAGATATGAGTCACAACCAATGGCAAGTGTCTTATTCACTATGACTCACTTTCCAGTTTGCCTAGGCTATATCACGAATCACTAGGATACACCTCAAACTTTCTCTTCTTTTCTCTAATTTCTCATATTCATCTCTTGTCATTTTTGCTCCTTTAAAGAGCAAAATGCCCAATTGTAAATATGGTGTACAACTACAATATACTGAGATAAAAATATGTTTTTATTTCACAATCACAAAAAAAAAATTATTTTGTATCATATAGAGTACTTTCAAGATTGTGAAAAAAGAACATATTTCTATGAAATCACCAATCAGATGAACAACTACTGAGAATTGTAATCACATATCTATAGCTACCCAATCAACTTTTGAAAAATTTTTTCCAAAACATTACTGGGGAGGACAAATGTCGCTATTCTTATATTTGTTGTACGCAAGCAGTCACATTACTCTATAAATTGATCAACAATCTTTCAAGAGAAAATTAGTCTCCAATTTAATATGATCATGGAGAGATTTTTCCTATGTCATTGGGATGCTAGTATTTTATATTATATCTGATTTCAGATTTAGGTTTTTCTTTTTATATTAAAAGATCAGCGGGTAATCAAACATCACACCAAAGCAACAACAGCAATGAGATGACAGCATCAAAGTGAAAAACATAGTTTTGGTAAGGGTTTGAGAACCCGTCCTGAATCATTTCATATTTGCTTGCGATAAATCGAAAGAGTCTACCAAGAAACTGACCAGGCTGACACAATTTGCCGGGATGATGAGTTGCTTCGGAGTAAACTGAGATGAAAAATAAAAGTCGGTATAACGACTTTTATTCCAAAGGATCCAGGTTAACTCGGTCACAGGGAAAACTTGACCCTATTTCAGACAATTTATACGCAGTTCGTGATCGCCATATGCTATACATAGGTGCATGCTCATTTTCTAGGTGCGCCAGAGGTTCTTTTATGCACGCGTTGTATCAACTCGGCCCATAACTGCGACCAGGTGGAACACGACGTGCTCCCATAGTACAACACTGTGCAATGCAGAGAGACAGCTCGGCCCCTCCATAGAGTGAGGTCGAGTTGTCCCCGAGTTTGAGTTAGCCTGACCCCAATCGGGTAAGTTCTGAGATGCGAAAATTTTTGGTTAATACTTCGCATTTTCGTTGTTACCCATCGAATATCTTGTTACTACAGCGTTATTCCACACATTTCTTAGGCATACGTGTACATTTTGGAGCGAAATTTGATAATCTTGGAGGCATACCGGAACTATGTTTCGCGTTTCAGATATCAAGCAAAAATTAGCCTAATAAATTTCAAATATTTTACAATCATGCAAGGAGCCTCTGATGTATCATAATTTGGGTATGTTTGGGGGTTTTAGTCCAATTAATGAGTACTTGTGCTGAGTTGCTTTTATTGTAATTGACTGACAAATTGTCCTTCATCAACGTATACAAGCACCAATTATTCAGTGTTCTAGTGGCAGCAATGATGATAAAATAAAATTAAAAAAAATCATGAATGTTCAGACTCCTGAGCATTTACCCCCATGATTCTGGGGGTTTTGTCATTATTGTTGTTGCCAGTCCCCAAATGTGGAAAAGCCTGTTTGGGGGATGCTTGTTGGTTTGATTATTTATTCATTTTTCTCTGTTTCTTTGTTGCCTTTTATGAGGGTCATAAATCAGCTTATCTAGAATAACATGACACTAGAAAAAAGGGGGTATGTATATAGTTTGTGATGGTGATGGTTCTCTTGGAGAGAGTCTACAGTATTGATGGCCTACACTGATTTTATATGCCTTATCAGTATTAAAGCTTCTTGTCAGAATGCATGTATTCGACTTTTTTATAGTCATGATTTTGCCAGACAGGGTTAACACATTCCCTGAACAGCGATCTTTCACTGGGCTCTTTTGAAAGTAATGAGAAGCACCGCAAGAATGAAGAGGTGTTGTTTCCCCTTACCATGTCCCTCTTTCAGTTTACTCTTTAACTTCATCCTCTGTTGTTTTTATTCTTGTTGCTGCAAGCAGCCCATAAAATAAAACACATGAAATTCAAGCCAATCATGCAAATGAGCGAGTAATCATCATTTCATGAATGTCA
Source organism: Diadema setosum (assembly GCF_964275005.1). Taxonomy (NCBI): domain Eukaryota; kingdom Metazoa; phylum Echinodermata; class Echinoidea; order Diadematoida; family Diadematidae; genus Diadema; species Diadema setosum. The sequence continues at coordinate 31,298,930 of NC_092697.1, forward strand.
GTGCGTCAAGACTACACCTCCTTTCATTATGGACTCAGGAAATACCAGGGCCAAATGACAAGGGTGTTTTAAAGCTCACTCGTTTTACAGCGTACACATTCCATCACATTCATGGTATCTCTCACGAAATCCAAGTGTTTGTCACCATCTGCACAAACTTTCCAAACGTGTGACATCGTTTGCATGCAAATGCTGCAGAGCTCTGTTGATGGTGGCTGCTCTCCGAACCGAAAAAACTAAATACAGGGACAGTACAGGCCCATGAAAGCTTATGAAGTCTTCTGAAGGCCCATTCACACACAAGAATTATTGGTTTATGGGTTGCAGTGCAAAAATGATTTGATTCACTGCCATTCACACGTGGCCGAAAAACCTAACTCCACTGCAAGCACAGTACTTCAGCTCTGAGTAACCAGGTTCCATGACATTTGCTCAGACTGTGGCATCTGCTCCCATGAAATATCTGCATGCTGTAAAGCCAAATATCAATTCTACCCATAACCCTAACCCTAATCCTCATCCTTACATCAAACTAAATCTAACACCTAATCACAACCCTAAGTCCTTGGAGAAAATAAGACCGGAGTAATTGTTGCAGGGGCAAATGGCGTGTCACTGAACTACCCATGCCAAAACATGATCATAATCCTAGGCACCCTCACTCTGACTGAAGTATGGCAGGTTAGAGCATGAAAGTGAAAGAAAATGAATCATTTATTAGCATGCCATTCACACACACTGTACAAGGAAAATTATCATGATAGTTTCAACCCTAAAAAAAAAGGAAAAGATTTCACATCGCAATGAGGTTTTTGTCATCACACATACAAAATTATTGGCTTTCACACCATATTCCACAAAACAACAACTTATTTTTGGAAACCATTGCTTACAGAAGTGTGAGAACAGGCCAAAGACCATAGAGACGGCAATGACAAGAACAACATATGATTGAAGATTCCAGGAGTACATCCTGTGCGACACATAAACTCTATTTGATGGATCACGACGACTATTATCAACACATAAAATTGCTCTACGATATCGAACCGCCATAAGGCGTGTTGTTGTTGTTGTTGTTGTCATTACTGTTGTAACTTTTTTTTTTTTTTTGCTTGTGTTTTTATCACTGCTCACCATCATGGGCTTGTGAATTACTGGTACGAGAGGCATAAATGTGCAATGATCTGATAGACATTAAATGAAGACTCATTAACCGTGACTCAAGGCTTTGGAAAAACGGGCTTGCCCTCAGAGACGGCCGAACCGCCCTTGGAATCTGCAGTGACGGGGAACGTGAGCTTATCATTTCGGTGGTCGTGCAGCTTTGACAGTTTGATGACGCAAATTCGCACACAACTATTTGCTGGCAACACCACTTTGCCTCGTGAGGAGAGAAGCCACTCGCAAAATACAAAAGACATAATGAGGTATGCTCATAGAGTCTTCCCATTGTTCCTTGCTCCTAATCATATGCATCACTTGCTACACATACCTACAAAATTTCTCTGCATGCTAAAGGGTAAAATGTACACAGTGATCATCGGCAAAGCCCTGCTTCCATCCTGTAAAACTGGAATCTATCATCAGTGTGATGTGTGAAATTTCAGCTCAAACTAGTGATCCCTTTCATTGGAGAACATTAAAGTACTTACCCTTTTACTTTATCCCCTTAAAGGTATTATCACCTATATGTTGGTGTTTTTTTTTCTCACATCTTGGTAGACAGAACGTCTAGGAGTCTATTTTTGCAGGTTATATACATAGGAAGTAAACTATTAAGTAACTGAAGCATCATTCAGAGCTATTAAGAAGTAAAACATTTTACCATCTGAAATGCCATTCAAAACTACCATGACGAAAGCTACTTACCAAATGGCATATTGTTCTTACCAAATGCATGGTAAAATATTTGCCATGTGACATATCATTCATAGCTGATACAAAGTAGAATATTTACTACATGCGACACACCATTACCTTCTATATAAGTTGCCATGCTGGGCACATTATGTTCTACACCTCTCTGAGAGCTTAATCTCTCTGTATGCATGTCCCTACCCTTAACCAACATGCCGTCATGATGGCCATCGATGATTATCCCTCAAAACTTGGCAGTAATTTCATTTGCGACACACCCACTCAGGTGTAATAATGCATCAATGTCCGGCATGTAGGCCACTGCAATGTGACGCAGAGTTAAAAGAATTGAATTATCTCTATTCTCCACGGGATATTGCACAAGACCAGAAAGTTTGTGAGGCGGGTAAACATGACCATCACCAAATAGGACAAGAAGGACTCAAGTACAAAATGACTGCTACACTGTATCTTTGAGATGAAATGAACTGTTAATTACAATTACATCACTGTGGAAAATGAGTTATAAGCTATCAATCTTTAACCAAGCTTTAACCCGTTGAAGATGAGTCCCAACTACACTCAGGGAAGTGTCTATGAGAAATGTGTGTTGTAGCAAAATCAGCCTGTCCTCAATGGGTTAAACTCAAAAGATATAGCCAGGAAAACAAAATAAATGTTCACCAAAAATCTGAATATGCTGTACTTTACCTTTGAGAAGAAATGTTAGTTGTACATGTGGAAATGAATTATGAGCTATCAATCTTTAACCAAGTTTAAACTCAAAATTTCCAGATGGGAAAAACAAAAAAGATATTCATCCAAAAATCTGATTATGCCGTACTTAAATAACAATCAAAACCTATCAAGGGTAAATGACAACCACAAGAAAAATGTCACATGTGATTCCCATTTTATTTTGTTGTTGTTGCTGTTGTTGGGGATTATGAGTTTTTACTCAAGATTCTTTGAAAAGAGCAATTTACCCGAAATGTTGACACATGGATTTTCTAATAGACAATGCTACACATTGTACCTAAACAGATTTTTTAAAAAAGAAAAAAGTTGTAGTGCATCAGCATACTGCAGTAGAGTTCTATTTCAACTTGAAAACTATTTTGTTGATGTACAGTAATTTTTTTTGCCATATATAGACAAGGAACAGCAAGGTTATACCAAAACATGTGCAAACGTATACATTATTAATTTGACTTGTCCAACCCTCTGAAAGAGCTGTTCCATCATTTTGGAAGGTTCAAGATAGAAAAAATCTGAAAAAAACTAAATGTTACGACAATCCAGGGAGCAACATCCAGAATGAAGGTCGCCATTCTTCACTGTCAAGCCTCGTTGTCGATAACAAGCAGCGAGTTCAAATGCGTTATGACTCAAAGCATGACTTCATCATGGAGAATAAACATGCCTATCTATATCCATCTATGCATACATACCAAAAATAGATGCCTGTAGATTAATGCATATCGATCAATAGACACACACACATACATTCATACATCCGCATACATACATACACACACGCACACACACACACATACATACATACATATAGAAACAGTCAGACAGAGAGAGAAAGAGAGATAAAAAGGATATGATCCAGTAGTTTAATATCTACTGCAGATGTTATAGAGATATATCTCTTGCAGACAAGAAACAACACAAAAATGTCACGCATGCCACAAATTCTTTGCGTTAACCTACTAAATGCAACAGGATATACCATGATAAGCTAATTGTTGTTTTTTTCAAAAAAATGAAAATGAAAATGTTTGTGACCTTCTCATTCCAAAAAAATACCTGTACGTGAAAATTACAGCATATACAGTACCTACATATCTCCACTGGACACACACATTTGAAAACAGAAACCTGCACACAGGTACACTGTACATGTTATATACCCAGACAGCAGGAAACATATCTGTATAAGTTACAAGCCACTTGCATTTCAATTGTTTTTGTCATGGCTCTGATCAAACAGCGCTCACATGACAGGCCCAAGAGCCAAGAAAATAAAGAAATAAAAAGGGTACTTTAGATTAAACAAAAACTAAGCAAAAATGAGATATATGCTGGAAAGTGAAGAGCAATTATGTTCACGCAAATAAAAGATCCAGCTTCATTTATTCATGGCAAAGAGAAGGGTGTTTAACTCAGTGCAGTGGTCCCGCCTCACATCCCCTGGATCCCATGGAAGACCAGCTATTGCAGCTGAATATGGGCTATTCTGCCATCTTCTCAAATGGAAATGAAATGAATGAGTATTTTCATATACTCATTGTCTATTAAAAAAAACACCCCAAAACAGTCCTTGCACTTCACCGGTAGAAAATGAATGATTACATCAGATCACAGAAACAGGGGAAAAAAGTGTACACATCCTAAAACATGTCATAAGTAAGTGTCCAAGGAGTTTCTCCATTTATACATTTTATCATTTCACAAGTCCGTGTGTTCAACTGATTTTTAGCCGATGGAGGCTATTTTCTATGTATTTTTACAATGGACAAATGAATGAAATGAAAGAAAATGAAATCTCATTCCATGCTCAATGAGGAGATTCACATTTTCCCCGATTATGTGATGCATGGTCACATGTCATACTGGGAAAGGAGACACATCCATTATTCAAAATTCAAGAAGGAAGTTATGATTCGTTGGGGTCGTCAACCGGTATTATGAACCCATACAGCTGTTAGGACCACGTCTGGCTCCTATCTCGACACCATTTACCCTCCCTCTACAAAACGTCAAGTCTTTAAGCAAGATGATGTTTAAAGTCTTCAGACGTAAGTCATTAATTTCATGCTCTCCTTCCCTTCCCCACTTACTCCGTCTTGGCATCGCTTCTATCACTTGCTCCGCACCAGTGCCACTCCCCTTTTTTTCGTTCAGCATACCCTCCAGGGAAGCGTAACCCGGTCACCCGCCCGAGCATCGCGGCCATTCACATCACCAGGTGAGAGCACGGCGGGGCCTTTCCGAATGACTCATTAACGTTCTGACCGACACGCCCTCAACAGTGTGCAAATTGAGACAGTCCCAATTCGTAAAAAAAAAAAAAAGTGCCATGACTATGAAATATCAAATGCTACAGCAGTTACATGACCTATATACACAGCTTCTGCGCATACTGTATAAGCTGTTATTTTCACGTACAGATATTTTCACAAATGAGGAGGTCATAGGCATTTTCGCGAGACGTTGTTTTCGCAAATTGACCCTGTCCGACGTAACCGTAAATGCACTATTACCCTAGCACCTGGTGGCATTTTCATGTGTTGCTAAATTTGCAATCCAACTGTGATTCACGAAATTCGCAAAAATATGGTCCGCATTTTCAACAGTCAGGGCATTTGGCTCAAAATGAAAAAAAAACTAGAAATGTCGCTTTGGCGGCAGGTATGCCTCCGCCATAATGCATGATTTTCCCAATAGGTCTAGATAGTACATGTGGACACTGTGTGATTACATTTTCACAAAATTGGCAAAATATTGGAATGACAAGTTTGTCACAAATGTGTTGAATGTTCACCTTCCTTGATGTAGGTTTAATTGGATGAATAGGAGAGCATGTATCTAGGGATTTAAGGACTTTAACTTGACTTTGAACCATTCATACATTTAGGCATTGAGTAATTTTCAAGGTACAGGTGTGGAGAAAAAGTGCAATTTCTGAATTGAATAGTATATATTGTTACCATTTTCATCTGGCCCTTGACCCTAAAATTCTTAAGATAATTACTTTCAGGTAGAACATGCATAATATGTACTAAGTTTCAAGGTAACTTGAGCCTCTTCCGAGATATGGAGGAAAAAGTTAGTTCAGCACTTTCACTTGATCTTTGACCTTTTGACCTTTGAGGCAAAAAGAGAAAAAAAAAAACTTTCCAGAGAATTTCTATTAGGTTACACACGCATACACCAAGTTTAAAAAAATAACCCTGCTGGCATTGCATAAATATGAGGGTAATAGTAACATTTTGAAGTCTTGCACTTGACCTTTGACCCCTGACCTTTGACCCCATGAACCCTACATTCTCTAGATAATCATTTCCAGTCAGTACATGCATATACTATGTTCCATGAAGATACCTTGCACAATTTTCCAAGGTACGGAGAAAAAAAAGAAGTTTTAACATTTTTACTTGACCTTTAGACCTTTGACCTTTGACCTCATGACCCAAACTTTCACCAGAGAATCTTAATTGGGTAATACATGTATACACTAAGTTTCCAGAAAATCTCTTCAGGCATTCAATAGATATGGTGGAAATAGTGAAATTTTATGTATTTGACCCTGACCTTTTGACCTTTGACCTTAGACCTCATGACCCAAACTTTCACCAGAGAATCTTAATTGGGTAAAACATGTATACACTAATACCCCTTTCCCGCTGAAGAAAATCTTCCCCGGGGGCACCTGGGGGCACCCGGGGAACCCCGCAGTGTGAAAGGTCACTCGGTTGAAACCTAGGGGAAGCCTAGGTGAAACACCGATGAAATTTTGGGCAATTTTTACCCGAGAAGCGTCCTGGGTAAACACCGATAGTTCAACGGGAAATCACCCGGTGGTTCACCGAGAGCGCCCAGTGTGAAAGGTTGTCTCGGTGAAACACCGGGGAAAATATGCAGATTATGTCAAAGGTCATGTCTTGTTTCTGGTCATGCACACGTTTTCAGCTAGCTAGCGCGCACTCGACCTCCCAAATCCACATGTAAAGGGTACTAGTAATTCGTGTTTGTAAACATACACACGACACTACATAGTACACGTGTATGTCGTTTCGTGTGCAATGTGGCGTTCACAGTGCGACAGCATTGTTTTCCATCGTGCTGTGCATTGTATTGTTTAATTAGCACGCCGTGTATACAAAGCTGATATAGGTTTACAATGTACTTGATCGCTTTGATGCTTCCTCCTTCTTCGTCTTCCTCTAGTGTCTATGTAGCTCTTAACTCTTCCAGTAAAGTCTGATAGTGATACAGTCCGCCTCTTGCTTGATTTTTTCGTATTTTGTGCTTTAGCGTCAAGTGCTGGGTTTACAGTGTGCAGGAGAAATCCTTTGACGTTTTGTACTGTTGAAATTTGAGGGAATTTTGCAAATGGCTGGAGCGAGGACCAAAGACGAAGAGAGATTGTTACTTCAATTACGTAGCGAGGCAGCAGTGAACGAAGAACTGAGCGGGACGTCGGCTGACGCTGGCACCGCGTACGAGTCCCTCCTCCGAAAACTTGCTGAACATGGGATCGAAAAAACCAAATCGCAGATGCACAACAAACTCAAGTACATAAGATCACCCGCGTTGCGAGCAGAAAACCCGTCTAGGGGAAAGTTTCACCGAGAGCAGTGTGAAACGACAGGACTGAAACTTTCACCGAGAGGTTCCCCGGGGAATTCACTGGGGAACCTCTCGGTGGTTCACCGAGACGGGCAGCGGGAAAGGGGTATAAGTTTCAAGAAAATATCTTCAGGCATTCAATAGATATGGAGGAAATAGTGAAATTTTATGTATTTGACCTTGACCTTTGACCTTGAGCATGTGCACCCAAAAGTTGATAGGCACAACTTCACCCCCTAATACACATACATGCCAAGTTTCATTAGGATACCTCAACAGGTTTCGATAGTTACCTTGTCCACAAAATTCATTATGGACGGACGGAAGGACGGACGGACGGAAGGACTGACGGAAGGACGGACGGACAACCCGAAAACATAATGCCTCCGGCACCACTTCGTGGCGGAGGCATAAAAATGTATCCCTTGTGATGATTAATACCTGCAAAATAATCCTGTGAAAGCATCAGGTGTTAGGAGAGACTAGCAATGTCGCTTTGGCGACTGGTATGCCTCCGCCATAATGCATGATTTTCCCAATAGGTCTAGATAGTACATGTGGACACTGTGTGATTACATTTTCACAAAATTGGCAAAATATTGGAATGACAAGTTTGTCACAAATGTGTTGAATGTTCACCTTCCTTGACGTAGGTTTAATTGGATGAATAGGAGAGCATGTATCTAGGGATTTAAGGACTTTAACTTGACTTTGAACCATTCATACATTTAGGCATTGAGTAATTTTCAAGGTACAGGTGTGGAGAAAAAGTGCAATTTCTGAATTGAATAGTAAATTGTTGCCATTTTCATCTGGCCCTTGACCCTAAAATTCATGAGATAATTACTTTCAGGTAGAACATGCATAATATGTACTAAGTTTCAAGGTAACTTGAGCCACTTCCGAGATATGGAGGAAAAAGTTAGTTCAGCACTTTCAATTGATCTTTGACCTTTTGACCTTTGAGGCAAAAAAAGAAAAAAAAAACTTTCCAGAGAATTTCTATTAGGTTACACACGCATACACCAAGTGTAAAAAAATAACCCTGCTGGCATTGCATAAATATGAGGGTAATAGTAAAATTTTGAAGTCTTGCACTTAAAGGGGAATGCTAGTAACTGATCAGTGGGAATCAGTGGAAATTCTGGGAGATGATTGTTCCAATCCTTATGGGATTCATTCAAGAGTTCATTGTATATCTATTGTTGTGTGAAAATGATTTGCTTCAGAACTGTCTCATATTCAAGTAATGTGCAGATTAATGCTCCGTCACTGACCAGGGACGCTAACCTGGAAGCATTAAACTGCACATTACTTGAATATGAGACCATTCTGAAGCAAACCATTTTCACACAACAATAGATATGCAATGAACTCTTGAATGAATCCCAAAAGGATTGGAACAATCATCACCCAGCATTTCCACTGATTCCCACTGATCAGTTACTAGCCTTCCCCTTTAACCTTTGACCCCTGACCTTTGACCCCATGAACCCTACATTCTCTAGATAATCACTTCCAGTCAGTACATGTATATACTATGTTCCATGAAGATACCTTGAACAATTTTCCAAGGTACAGAGAAAAAAAAAAAGTTTTAATATTTCTACTTGACCTTTTGACCTTTGACCTTTGACCTCATGACCCAAACTTTTACCAGAGAATCTTAATTGGGTAATACATGTATACACTAAGTTCCAAGAAAATATTTTCAGGCATTCAATAGATACATGTATGGTGGAAATAGTGAAATTTTATGTATTTGACCCTGACCTTTTGACCTTTGACCTTTGACCTCATGACCCAAACTTTCACCAGAGAATCTTAATTGGATAATACATAGAGTATACACTAAGTTTCAAGAAAATATCTTCAGGCATTCAATAGATATGGTGGAAATAGTGAAATTTTATGTATTTGACCCTGACCTTTTGACCTTTGACCTTTGACCTCATGACCCAAACTTTCACCAGAGAATTTTAATTGGGTAATACATGTATACACTAAGTTTCAAGAAAATATCTTCAGGCATTCAATAGATATGGTGGAAATAGTGAAATTTTATGTATTTGACCTTGACCTTTTGACCTTTGACCTTGAGCATGTGCACCCAAAAGTTGATAGGCACAACTTCACCCCCTAATACACATACATGCCAAGTTTCATTAGGATACCTCAACAGGTTTCGATAGTTACCTTGTCCACAAAATTCATTACGGACGGACGGAAGGACAGACGGACGGACGGACGGACGGAAGGACGGACGGACGGACGGACGGACAACCCGAAAACATAATGCCTCCGGCACCACTTCGTGGCGGAGGCATAAAAAAAAAGGAAACAGATGCTTAGCATGTTTCCAGGCAATTTGTGATGAAATTGAGTTTGTTTTTTTTTTGTGGAAGATTCAAGTACGGTTGAGATACAATCGTGATACGACTGCATCAAGTCAGAGATACATACAACTGTACATGTAGCAACCATTTAAAAGGGAAGAACTGAATGAAGAGATGGTTCTACACAGGCTGTAATGCTTAATGGTTTTGTGAAATTAACAAAGTAGAAGGAAGGGTTCAAAACGTGAAAGGCAAGGTGCAGTATTGATTTGTGCATGAGCGCGAGCAGACACGGTCTGAACCCCTTGGCAAACGCTGTTTAGAAGTGTGCGTGTGGGTTTCTTCATAGCACAAGCCATGGCATATATCTGCCTTGCAATGACTTCCTTGCCTTTTCTTCCCTATCACAGAACAATACCACAAGAAATCCCCTAAAACAGAAAAAAAAAATACAATTAATTAAGCCAACCCTGGAGCTTTGGCCTTATTCAATACAAGAAAGGAGCAAGAGTGTGACTCACATAGAAATTTTGTCAATCTAATTTTCATGCTTTAATCTATAATCACAGTGAGTGTATACCAGCTTTCATTTCAGCAACCAAAAACAAGAGGAAAACTACAAAAGTACTCGGAGAGTGCAGACCTCCGCCAAGAAACTCATTTCCACCCATATGTGCTCAATAATTGGTAAAAATAGCCATATTTCCACATGTTAACCCGTTGAGGATGAGTCCTGGGTATACTCGGGCAAGTGTCTATGGGAAATGTGTGTTGCGGCAAAATGAATCTGTCCTCAACGGGTAAAGAAGAATCCTTTCTAGGCTTTTTAATGTAACTTCCTGCTGAAGCTTCCTCCGCATGCTCAGTATCCATATGTGTGCACTTCAAATACATGAAGCTTGAATTCCCTCAATTGTTGGCCCTATTTCCTAATGATATAAAAATCCTTCAAAAAAAAAATCCTTCAAAACGTTTTTAATCTCTTTAATTAATGCATCCAGATGGTGATCTAGGCTGTGGTGATGGCTGTGGGGGCACTGTGGCATAGTGGATAAGACTTCTGACTCCCGATCGGAGGACCCCAGTTCGAATCCCGCCCAGAGCTTCACATCCTTGGAGCAGATTTTCTTTTACCCTCTTTGTTCATCTCGACCCAGGTTTATAAATGGGTGCCTGGCAATGGTAGGGTAATAATAATAGCACGGCCCTCTGGTAGAGCAGTGACAACACTGAAGAGGCTTCCCTGGGTAAATAAGGCCTTATTATTATCTGGATCACTTCCAAAATGTACTCACCTGTTCCTTGTGCCATTATCATTTGTAATCATCTCTTCCTTGTGTCATTATCAAATTTTCCTGACAATTTCATCCAAATCAATGCCTAAGTTTTCAAGTTATTTTGCGACCAGACACATAAACACACAAGCAGACTGATAAACAAACCAGTGCTGGCAAAAATAAAACCTCCTACCGCACAGGGAATATAACACAAAGCAGAACATCTGAGATCTCAAAAATAAGAATGACGTACAAAGTGCAATGAACTCCATCCCATAGAGAAGCTAATCTAGAAAATGCAGACAGCGCTGTCTTCACATACCTCGCTGCACTTCTTACATGTGCTGCTTACTAAAACTCTTAAGCAACCCATAATGATTACTAGCATCACATGCGGTTTTGTTTTGTAACACCGATCATTCATGTGAATGGGTGTTTGACTTGTACTCTGCATCTCAACATCTTGTTTTTTGTTGTTCTGTGACAGCAAGCTAGCGAAGTAGCAATCCCGATACAATTACCTTAATGATGCCTGCATTTTGCAGATTACAATGCACGCATGAGTGCGCCCACCACCAACTGTATGTACCTCATTATTGTGTCAACTTAGCGTGAAACATAATGTAGTAGTTTCCATGGTATATCAATGGATTGAAATAACTTTCAAGGCAATTGATTTTTATGGAAAAGAAGCATACTTCCAAATGTCATTTCCCCTCCCACACTGTAGATACATTAAGGCTGTTAATCACTCTCTCGGTCTTATCAAAAGAAATTGCTGCTTATGAAAAACGGTGAAAATTTATCCCCCAAAATGAACAAAATACATCGTAAAGAAATTTGTACATAGCAACCCAAAACAACATCTGACTGCAAAATATGGTCAACAGGGTTTGGTCATGCATCAATATGTACATCTAAGGTAGATGTTAATAGCCTGCAAAATGAAATGGCTCTCTATTTTTACTGTTCTGTTTGCTGTTTCATTCTTTGCTGAGAGAATGAAATGATCATAAAACTGCTACTGTTCTTTTTTCTCTATGCATGAAACTGCAAGAAATTAGAAAGCACTACATTTCCTGAAATATCTTTTTGTTTTCAATTCTTGAAACTGAGAAGAGGTGTATTCTAAAGCATGATTGTGCTTATTCCCTTTTACATGTATGTGAATGTCCTTGAACTATGCAACAGAAATGTCCTGTTTATTCAAGTATGCCCACTGAAATCACATAACCACTTTTTTTTTATTCCAGATATGTTTTAGAATGACAAATCAAAGTACAATTACAGAAGGCTAAATGAAAAGGTACTGAAGGAAAACAATAAGAATAATGGTCTTTGATTTTAGTTGCATTTCTATTCATTGTAATGTAAGAGTATGTGTTATCATATTCCATGATTATATTCCATGATCATATTCAAAATTCTACATTCTTTCTGAGCCAGTAGTCAGAGATCTTTACCCTTTATCGCCAAAGAGGGCAGCAAAGACATTTTGTGACCAGTATCCTCCCTGCAGAGTATTTCCCACATAAAATAACCGCTTCACTTGCACCAAGCAAGATATGGTTTCAGTTGTTAAGCCACTGCTAACCAGAACCTAATGGCCCGAATTCACAGGGTGGTACGTACAATTGACACCATGGCTTAAACCATGGGCAATTTGTATGGAGCGCCAAGTGTCGCATGGCCTATTTTGTAATGAGATCAGTCATTTCTTCTACGAGATTATCATTTCGTAACAAAATGACAACACTTAGTCGACGAAATGATCATTTCGTTGAGGAAATGAACATTTCGTCAACGTAATGATATTTCGTCAATGAAATGACCGACTTCTTAACAAAATAGGCCATGCGACACTTGGTGCTCCATACAAATTGTCCACGGTTTAAACCATGGTTTCAATTGTACCACCTTCGTGAATTCGAGCCAATGGGTTTTGTGAAAAGTCTAGGAGACTTTATCAAAATCATGAAGGGAATGGATTCTAGTCTAACAGGATGGATGTGGTTATGCTATAATGAAGAGGGGAGATACAGTAATCTCCATTCATTAGAGGTCAGTTTCCTGTATGCTAATCAGCACAGGATGCACTTCTACAGATGTGCTGATGGGAATATAATGCAAAATTATGAATTATTGAAGACTTCATAATACTCCTAAACTTGCTTTGCGCCTACAGCGAAAAAAAAAAGAAAAAAAAAAGATTGCTGGAATAAGAATGGGAAGTTTGGTTGTTGTTGTTGTTTACCATACATATGAAGGAAAACTTGCCAACTTTGTACACAATGTTATAAGATTGTAGTGTGTGTTGACAGAAATTTAGAGTCAATTCAAAATGGTATCTTATACTACAGATTGCTCTATAAAAAAAAAAAAAAAGAGGATATAGCTGGAATGACGTGAATAATGAAACTGATTTGCAAATGAGTCAATGCAAAACAATTACTATTACAGCATGTGGCAAACTGATAGCTTTTGCCATGTACATGTAAAGTATTCTGCACATTTTTACAGATTTTATTTTTTGGGAAGGGACAAGGAAAAATATGGCAATGCATGAAATGGCATTCAGATGAACTCACAGGGGAAGTTCTAATTCGTCTGTTTGAGTGGCGGCGGGAAAAAAAAAATGTGCCGGTAACACGAAGAGTGTGCCTTCTAGCAAATATCAGACGGATAAATTTACGCTGCGAGATTTGCTCCGTGGAGATCATTTCATGATTTGTCGTCAACCATTATATACCTTCCTAGAAACAGACATTTTTTTTCTTTATATCTGACCAGTATATATGTTGAATGAGGAGAAATCTTAAATTAGGAAACAGAAACAAGACACCTGATTGGACTTCGACAAACATTGAAGTGTTTGTTTAAATACTCCCCCATGCTATGAGCATTACTCGACAACACGCTTCCTCTCCGAGTGCTCCCTAAACATCCAATTTTCTTGCATTATTATGGTCAAGAAAAACTAATATGTTTGGTCAAAAGCTAGAGACAGGTTGAAAAAAACCCCATAAAAGATGGGTAGAGGGTAGAAGATTGCAGTGATTTGTACATAAGTTTAGAATTTTGATCATTCTGTAGCAATCTGTTCTCTGCTAACCTACAAAGAATTCAGTTGCACGTCCACTGTAATTATTCAGGTCTCTCGTTTGTTTTAGCAAATGTATGTGTGTCCGTGTGTACATGTACAGTGTATGTGTGTGTGGATGTTATTTTTTTTGGGGGGGGGAGGGGGAGGGGTCGCCACTAAACAGCTTTGGCATTTGTGTAATGTGAATGAACACTTCACAACAGCAAAGCTGCATTAATAGAGAAAAAACGAGGGAAAAAAAATTCTGGCATTTTCACAGACAAACACACTGATCACCAAATGTCGGCCACCACAATACTACTCAAACTTTAAATAGCACCTCCCTTGTAAACCCCTCGAAAGTCCTCCAGACATCCAGGTTAAGATCGTCGTGGGTTCAGGAGTCGGTGTTGAATGACCTGTTGCCATTTTAATAGGTGGTCTTCGGGAGCTCGACAGTCCAGAATCAACAAGAAAAAAAAGTGGGTCTCAGGGTTTCGGCATCTAGGTTGTATGGGCTGCCATTGATGTGGAGGAAATTCCCCCGAGTTCTTCAAAATGTGTGGCCGTGCATTTTCAGGGGGCCCTTCATGAAATGGCCGACTGTTTTGAGACGTGGAGTTATATATAAGTGAATATTGAATGTCTCACATGTGACAGTGCTACTGAACATGGAGTAAAAAAAAAAAAAAAAAAAAAAAAAAAAGATTAAAAAAAATGTTCGCATACTTATTCAAGGACAATACGAAAAAGGATTTCAGTATCTCACATTATGCTAATCTCTTCCTCCTCCTCCACCAATCAATATTGGACGAACTGCTTTGCTTGAGACTAACCTGTTGAGGACGGACTGATTTGGCTTTAACATGCATTTCCCATAGCTTTGGAAAACTCTGTGACCTATTCCCAACAAACTTTCATGAACAAAAAAAAGGGGGCTCACTGACAGACATTTTAGTTTTCAATCAATATTATGAAACAATTCTAATGAACAACAGTAAATCAGAATATACTGATAAAAAAGATACTGTAGTCAACGCAAGAAACTTTTTTTTTTCCATGTGTACATCCCCACCACCTTTTATCATGCTCAACTCTGACCACATGACTGCACACTGGATGACGAAGTCTACGGCCAAGTTAACCCATTGAAGATGAGTCCTGAGAATACTCGGGCAGGTGTCTATGAAAAATGTGTGTTATACTGAAATCAGTCCGTAATCAACAGGTTACTGCAAAAGTGGAAATTTTCGTGGTGTTTGAATTTTCACGCATTTCGCGCAACCAGAAGCTAGCGCGAAAATGAAAGTACGCAAATATCTTTGCGTGCTATATGTTCCAGTAGTTGACGTCTTGATTCTGCGGAATTAAAAACACGCGAAACTCTTCTACCATGGCCAAGCGCGAAAAATTAGTCGCGCGAAAATATCCACTTTTACAGTAAGTGCCAAAAAAGATGGTGGGGGGTTGGGCAAGATGAAATATCAGTGAAATAACCTTTTAAAGAAGCGACAAACTAAGAACTGATAAGTAACTGAGACAAACATCAAAGAGTGGCAGCAAACAGCAACGAAATTGAAAGCTTTTTGTCTCCACATTGTTTCAAAGTTCTAGGAGGATGCTGTATTCCATCATTCGCCACCTGGACGAGCAGACCAACACTGCTGCCATGACAACAAGCGACAACGACCAAATTAACAACAACAAGAATGATAAAATAATCTCTCATCATCACAGCCAGATGATTGAAGACCCTGACAAATTACATGTTACACCCTTTCAACTGCTGACAGTTAAGTCTCATGAAATTCAACCCCATCTCGTTCATCAGGTTTCTTTCACTGCGAACCGACTCAGCTCAACTGTGTCCATATCTTCCAGTGGAGATGCACACTAATGATTATAAAAAAAAAAAAAAGCTACCCACAGTCATGAGTACAATAATTTTTCGTTGAAATGAGGCCTGCACGTGCTGCAAAAACTGAGGTGATTTATTGCATAACGCTGCCGGTGCTGATAAAGTTACCACACTGATCAGAAGATGATTAACAAGTCTCAGCCATCAATCAACAGCCGGCAAAGAGAGATGGCTGTAGTTCAGTCAGCCCCAGGAAAAGTTTTTTCGCCCTACCGCTTCATCTTACATATATACATCCATCATAATCAACCCCACGCTGACTTTGCTTCCTCACAAATCTTGGAACTGTCAATCCCGCCGCGATAGAAGATCAATGACCTCACCACGCCTGAAGCTTAAGCTCAAGTCCAACAGCCCACACCGAGGCAGTTTGTTCATTACATGAGAACATCTTTTATACTCCAGACCCATTTTCATATTTTGCTCTCCAAATGGAATTTGACGGACAACTCTTCAAGGGTAACTCCAAACTTGTGTTGAAATTGAGTGGAAGAATAATTGTGTCAAACAAAACAGCTCTGAGAAGGGTTCACTGAAATCCGGCAAACGAAAATGCAGAAAGTGATGTTATTTTGAGTTGTCAAACATGTTTTTGTCATTAACAGTGATATCATTCACAAGCACATTTAGACACAATTAGACAAAGCATTGACTTGCAATCCTCAAATTGGCGTGTACCGGTACATTGAAATATCACGAAATTACTCTTCATTGATAAAGTAGCAAATATATAGTTGCTATCCCCTCTCTTTACTTGTATGTACCATTTGTCAAAAAAATACAATCGGACGTACTGCAATAACTTTAAAAATGGTAAATCAATAAAAATGTAATTTCAAGGTGTGAAACTACAACTTATTACATATATATACATTTTACAGAAAACCCTATTTGATTTGATTTAGTGGTCACAGAGAAATTGGGATCTTTGTAGAGCATGTCAGGAATGCTTTCCCTCCAAGTTCTGCCCATTGTGTTCATACATTGATTTGCAGTTCCAAGAGCATCCAAGTGCTAAACTTGGAAGAACGGACCCATGACATGCTTTACAATGATCCACAATTCTCTGTGACCACTTAACCAAATCGAATTGAGTTTTCTGCAAGTTGTTGATGAGAAGTTATAGTTTCACACCTTGAAAAAGCATTCAGATTATTTATAATCATTTTGAAAGTTATCAATGAAGAAATCCAATTGTATGTTCGGGGGGTGTACTGTATAGCCAATGGTTTAAAGAAAACAAAAATAATTTCAAGAGAGAGATGTTGTAGCTGTGCTGGAAAAAACAAAAACAAAACAAAAGCCCCAAAACACTGAGCTGCCATGGAAACCGGATTGGGGGGGGGGGATGGTTGTGGAAATTAAGAAGACAGAGGAGTTAGTATCAAGTCACTCCCAATATTAACAATTTGTGTCTGCAATTATGCCTTTTTAAATTTTGTTCCAGGAACTTCCAGCATTCATGCTGGACACTGTTAACAGGTTCTAGGCTAATTAATGTTGATAACATGCAAAGGTCACAGAGCCAGTATTGCATCACATTTAATAGCCTTACATTACTTTGATTAGCACCAAGTTAAAAAGCTGATTGGATCAGAAAAATCACTCATCTAGATTGTCAAGTTACCTGCCATCTAGTTGGAGGGAGGTAAATTACTGGGTGATTGTTTTCCCACTCACATTAAAGGTAGAAACCTCTTTCTTGTGTGATAAGAAAAGAGTACCCTAATCTTCATTACACATTGTTAATACATACATCCATCATGTTCATTGCAGGAACCCTGCTATTAAAGTCTAGTGGGGTCAGTTAGAGCAGAATATCTCTACGCAATTAACCAGCTTACTCAATCAAAGAGTTACAAGGCCTTTAACCCGTTGAAAACGAGTCCCGAGTATACTCGGGCAGGTGTCTATGGGGAAATGTGTGTTGTAGCAAAATCAGTCCGTCTTCAACAGGTTAATACCCAATTAACAAAAGTACCCCATCAACTGGTGCGCCATTGTGCAGATACTATTTTAGAGCATACATTGTAAGTTTAAAGGGATGGTACAGTATTGGTGGAGATGAGAATTGGGCTTTTAACTTTTTGCTAGGTACCAAGAAAACACTTATGAAATAGTACAGAGCATACCATTTTAAGAGGAATTCAAAGTTTATTTGATGAAAATCAGGTTTGGAATGACTGAAACATCCACAAACAAAGTAAAACGAAGCGATCGTAGTAAAGTGTGGGTCCCACACTTATTAGAATCACTCTGTTTTGGATATCTCAACCATTTCAAAACCAATTTTCATCAAATAAATGTTGAATTCCTCATGGAATTACATGCTCTTTCATATTTCATAAAAGGTTTCTCATTATCTCACCAAAAAATGTTAGAAACCTGAAATTAGGTCTCAACCAAAACTATATGATTCCTTTAAGAAAAAAAAATCCAATAAAAATACTACATTGTATCACTCAGATCCTGTTTAGCTGTGAGGAAGAAAAATATCCCTTGGATTTTATTTCACTTTTAAGGCAACTTCCAGACACCTGTCGAGTGCACAGTCTACAGGATACCACCACTGTGACACTTGCATAGCATGAGATGAAACTGCATCATTTACTGACTCTTCAATCAATACACACACTTGTCACATGAGATTTTCGACATGTTCAGTTCCTGGAACCATATGTCGTTGGCTTGGCACTGTATCTTTTTGTTTTTATCGTTTTGTTTGTTTCATATGGTAGAGTATGGATTTCTCTTTTATTCAGTTCAACTATTATTTTAATATTTCCATTCAACAAAAAGGATGAACCACATTGAGCTCTAAGTTGCTCTTCTAAACATTTGTTGCAGTTTCAGAGTTTTTTAAAGCCTCTTTATTTCTAACTTTATACTTGATAATCAAATTGGCAACACATCAAAGAAGATTAAATTTCCCATTTTCTCTCTCAAAGTGGCAACTTCTTGTACATTTTTCACATTGCTTTCCTATAGATTTAATGAATGAAACCAGTTCCATCAAATCTTTCTACAACATAAAGTATGCACGGGAAAATGGAGGTGCCAATTTGATAATGGCAAAATGATGATTTTTGCTGCAGAATAACCCAAGTTTCCCATATCATAAAAGACCTTAGGATAGCAACTCTTGCTGGAATAGCAACTTCCAATAACAACAGCCAATCTGGAAGCTGGATTCTTGATGCTACCATGACAATTGTCATTCCAGCAAGAGTTGTTTTCGTATCAACTTTTTTTATGAAATGGCGCCAAGGTCTGCATCACTGATACAGCATAGTTTCCATATAAATCAGTCTGTAGAAACTGTCAATTTCAGCTCCAAAATGGACACATATGCATAAGAAATTTGTGAAATTACACTGTTATAACAAAATTTTAGTTGGGTATGGACATAAATGTGAAATATAAGCCAAAAAGGTTAACCACCTGCAATTGCCATCTCAGAGCACACTTCATTTAGTTGCTTTTGAATGTTTTATTAAATTATAAGCGATTACACATCAGGCCAAAACAGTATCCACTGACCTTCCATACAAGAGTAAGTTGCAAGCAGCTTGTTGGGAAAAACTTACTGCTAGGGCACAATCAATCATCACATAAAGTTCTACCTAGCAATTACTGAATGGGGAGAGTGCTTCAGGAATGAAAGTTGTGTACTATGATCAAAACTATTTTACACTTTTGATATGAAAATAATCCAAAACAAATCATTATCTAGGCAAATCATGTCAGCCAGACAAATTTCTTTGTAGACCTTTTTGATATATTGCAAGCAAATTCAAAATGATGGAAGATGAAATTTGAGCCCTTTTAACAACTTTGTTTTGGAACCCCTATGAAAAAAGAATGCTTGTGCTGTCATTATGTTACTTAGTTATTGTATACTCTGAGCATCTAATGAATAAGGTTCCCTGACATGGTAGTATCATCATCAAAATAAATCCATTTCTAATCAGCTGAGAAATACAAAAAGCAAACCCATTCCCAGGCAAAACATAAACTTAGAAAACAAAATACCACATTCCCATGTCCTTGCCTCCCCACAACCAAACATGGGGAGAAAATTTAAAAATAAAAAGTGTGGGGGGTGGGGGGCTGGTGTCACACATTTAACATGGGAATGTACTCCAACTTAGAGGATACTTTTAAGTCTTGTTTGTTTCTTCCAGACCCTTGGATTTTTAAAAACATTGGGGCTTTTCAGTTCTCAATGATGTTCACTGTTGATTGAAAAACTGGTGAATAAGTAACCACAGCCATGTTTCCATAACTGAATTACAGTGGAGGTATCTCGGTCTCTACAAATGCAGGGTGTGCTTATGTACTGTATCTTACAGTATCCACCCCAAATGATGTTCATCATGTCTTCCCCATTCACATCAGAGAGATAAAGAGAGAGAGAGATAAGAAAAAGGAGAGAAGGGGAGAGAAAGAGAAGAGAGAGAGAGTAAGAGAGCATAATCTTCCATTTCTCGGTCCTCACGGGGGAGGTATCATGCACTATGTGGGTGTAGGATAGACTCCAATAAGGAATCTGAACCAACATTTGACAACATTACATTATTGTTTCATCTCATAGCCAAACAGATACAGCAAGAGTGACATTTATTGTCATCCCAGGAAATCAGGCATACAGGTATCAGAAGAACCCAAAACAATTATTCTGCTTAACCTGTTGAGGACAGACTGATTTTGCTGTAACACACATTTCCCATCAGACACCTGCCTGAGTACCATCCGGACTCGTCCTCAACAGGTTAAATTTCTCATAGGCAGACTGGGAAAAACTGATATTAAAGGGATACATCATCAACCTTGGGTTGATAGAATCAACTTGGACTCTGGTGAGCATAATCCATCTGACTTTAACCCGCTGAGGACGGTTTGATTTTGCTACAACACGCATTTCCCATAGATGCTCCCCGAGTATACACGGAACTCGTCCTCAACGGGTTAATAAACATACACAATGTGACTTGGATAAAGAACAATTTTCATTTGACAATCAATATCACTGGAAGAAAGGAAATCAACTTCAGCAAGACCTGAACTCATGAAGGACGTCAATGCGGGATCAACTTTGAAGTCATCTCCAGAGTCATTTTTGACATCTGGAAACCTTGTCTGAGGCTTGCCCAACACAGCAACAACAAACAAAAAAATTGGTTTCCATAGACAGAGAAATATGACTGAGGAACAAGCGAACTGGGATGGCGTATCAATAGCTGGTGAGATAAAACCTTTGTTTTGTTCACCAATTGGCACTCATTTGCTCAATAAAGGGCCCTCTTCATAGAAGGGCACACTAACAGATGTCTGCCAACTAATTGTCAATGAATAGAGGTTATTCTAAACTTCCCACAATCCCTAGTGTTACCATTACCTTCCTGTTTGATTGTGGCACATTGTTATACCTGAATAGACTTCCTATTCTTTTACCACTAGCTCAAGTTTGGATACATACAGTATAAACTGAATGCTGATGTAAAAGCTCTGCACTATAAGCCCCGTGCCTGAGCTCATGCAGGGTTAAGGAAAAGAAAAAGATTAAGAAAAAACAACAACATAGTATCCATAGATTTGACAGCAGTAGTAAAACTACAATTCATGTGATCTTCAAAAACTATTATACAGTTGAACCTCTCGTATCCGGACAAGTCGGGACCGGGGCTCATCCGGATAAGGGATTTGGCCGGATACGGGAGACTCAATGCTTTATACATGTACATACCGTATAATAGAGCTCTATGGTACATACACATACACAGTACTGATGTAGCCCATTGTAGTACCACATGTAGTAATGTGTATACTGCGACCTTTTCATTGTTACACTCAGTAACAGACCCCAAAACAGAGGTTCGTGTTTGCAAGCGGAAATCATTTTCTTTTATAAATTCTTGGGATGATTTACCTAAATAATTATTAAGAAATGTATCAAGTATATGTAATTCATGTGTGTTTCCTCCCGTAATTATTAAAAAAAAGATAAAAAAAATCACGGCGAGATTGCGTCCGGATAATAGAGAGATCCGAATAAAGGGAGGCCGGATAATAGAGGTTCAACTGTACCTGTAAAAATCTCTATGGAGAGGCCCATCCCATGCTTCAGTGTTTATTTCACACTCTGATTGTCTCTAATGAACGGAACGTAACTAGAGCTCAGAAAAGTCATAAACCTTTGCGGCTCTTCACCTGGCTTGGTCAGGAAATCATTAAGTATTCATGGAGTGACAGCAATTCTTCCTTCATGAAATACGCCACCTGGAAATATTATCTGGATTAGTCTTTGAGCAATGACCTAATAAGCAGTCACCTGCAAAATCTCGGCAAGAATTCTACTTGATTGCTCATTAGCTTTGGTCAAGGATACAGTGATACACTGATACCAATATACAGCACTACACTGATACCAATTTACAGCACTACATGAAAGCATTAGTATTAAGTAGGAGGAAAACACAACCTTTCAAAGTGATTATTTGGGCACTGAAGGGTCTCCATTACATACATTTTGACCTTAAAAATAATGTAGAACTGAAGCAAAGACTAGCTTACATGCTATGTCTCTGCATTCAGTGAGTAATCATTCAAGATATGATATCATTCTCTCTAGGTATTTGATTAAATCTTAACCCGTTGAAGACGAGTCTTGAGTACACTCGGGCAAGTGCCTATATGGGAAATGCGTGTTGTAGCAAAATCCATCTGTCCTCATCAACAGTTAATGAAGGTTGTATCTCTCCATTGGAAGTTCTGCCCATTTTCATATAAATACACTTTCAATTTCACATCAAAATCAACAAGGTCAGTTGGTTAGAGGCAAAATATCAAATTACCTGGGGCCCGTTGCTTAAAACTCCAACCGGATTTTTTTCTGGTTGAAATCACAAAATTCCGGTTGGAAGCTCCCAACCAGAGTTTTTATGCAACGGATTTTACGTTCTTAGGTTAGCAACCTTAAAAAATTCAGGTTGGGCAAATCCCAACCTGAATTTTTTAAGGTTGCTAAAAAAGTTTTATGCAACAATATTCTAAGATGGGAAGATGCATTAGCATAACAAAACAAAACAATGTGCAGATGTAGATAAAAGTGTGACTTTTCTTTACATAAAAGTGTGACTTCTCTTTACATATCCTTCTCTTTTACATCTTATTTTTTCCCCAGAGTCCTAGTAGGTGCCTGGATTACTGACTGATTTGCTAACATGAATCCAAACCACCAGAAATATCACCAAGGACTGTCAAATTATTCACACGCTGTCAACTCGGTGAGTACAAACTCGGGGAGGGACTGGCTGAATCGTGCATGCCGACAACATTTCTTCCTTTCAGACTCTGTAGCAATGTTTCACACCAGCAACAATTGATAAGGCTTTTCATAAATATTATAAATAGAGCATTAAAGTAATTGTAAGAGAGATGTATTTGAAGTCAGAACGGGAGAGATATGTGAGTAAATCATCTCACAGATTGGCACACAGTATGTTTTCATGTTCCAGGTAATTCCTTTTTTCTCTTTTGAGTTTTCCAAGCCAAACTGCATTGTTACCATTGCCATTACCCTCGGCAACATGTCTGCATTCAACATCAGTGCTATTTTGGGGATAGAGTTGTGAGAGGGCTACTAGTTTGACAGATGCTCTGTTGGTTCATTTACTTTTTGGAAACACAGAGGGTGTGAAAATTACAATTGTAGGTCACTCTTTCATCATTCTAGTCCTGTATCACAAAAAAAAAAAAAAAAAAAAAAATGTGCAGATACTGAAAAAAGATTACCATTTATCAGTATGAGTGTTTTCAGTTCCTCTTACATTTGTATTTGTTAGTTTGTATGTTTGTGCCTAATGGGGGTTGATGACTTGCTTGTGTATGATGCGAATAAACATAGCTTGCATAGATAGGGATAGGAAATACCCTGCTTCAGAATTCATGAAATATTCATGTACAATATGATGCAGACAAGATAATGGGTTCATGAATCTGTGTCATCTACCTTTACCATCCATCTCTGAGATGATATACATGAGAGGAAAGATTCTGTACCTGATCCAACATATTTCAACTTATGAAGGTTGATTTCATGGAATGAAGAGGTTATCAAACTCCTACCTGTCTGAAATAAAGCACAAATAAACCCACAAAGATATAACATAACACACACACAGACATACACACTCATGACTCATGAGCACACCCATGAGCAAGCGCATACATTGCGCATTAATGCACACCACCAATCTCACACACACACACACACACACACCCACACGCACACACAGATCCTTTAAACAGTTCTCTGATTCTACTGTACATGACTCTAATGATTCAACACTAGAGGGGGCTATTGCAGTTCAGGCTACTGTTGCCAAACAATACACAGACACACACAAGTTTATCTGTTTTGGGGGTAGATTTCGTCTTTCAGTCTCCAATGAGAATATCACCAGTTTGCTTTTGTTTTTGTCTTTTAAATCAAGAGTAAAAACTTTCCTCTTGTCAAATTGGGATGATATATAACACTGAAGATGTCAAGGGGCCTCCTGTATGTGCTCTCACTGGCTGCAAGTCAAAATCATGGGCTTTCAACACTCAACATTGTGAGATCAACTCCCATGCCTCTATATTTCAATTTCAATTTCAATTTCAATTTCAAGTTTTATATCAGTTTTTGACAGGAACATATACATTTCACTGGTAACAGAGAATAAGGTTTCATAAGCAAAACACTGCAAAATGAAGAGAGTACACAATAACTGAAACCTTCAGTAATAATACATTGTCTACATTTTCTTCTGGTAGAAAACTACAGTGATAGAAATGGAATAAACAATACGCAAAGTGCATAAAATGGAGGGACCCACTACAGAGACAAAGATTATAGAATGTGGGCTTCTCTGGTAAAGAACATCAACAGGGGAAAAAAAAAAAAGGATTGGAAGTATAGCTGGTACACTTTGAGCGCATGAATAAGTCCAGCAGTAATGTAGAGTTTAAACAGAGGAGAATTAAAAGTTACTATGTAAGAGCACAAAAAAAAGGATCAATAACCAAATACATGAACAACCTATCTCAATGAGGAGTTTGTGTGTTTGTTGTTGCCTTTATTTTATTTATTTATTTATTTTTTTATTTATTTATTATTTTTTTTTTTTGGGGGGGGGGGAGGGGGAGAGGAGGTACAGGGGGTGAGGGCGGAGCAGGACATGGTGCTAGAAATTAAGCAGGGATGTGCCAACCTTGTATAAACAGCATTTGCAACACCCTGAGTGCCAAAAGGCATAATTTTGGTAGAAAATTTCCTTTCTTGCCTTTCCCGCCAACAGACATGTGTAGTCACACAGCTTGGAAAAAATACAGTATTTCCATGAAACACACAAACAACGAAACCAACAAACACAGAGACTTGCCATTTTGGGGAGCAGTCTTCTTGTGGGACGGGGCGTAGAGGATGAGCACGGCCAAGACGTAGATGTTCCACATGCCGTAGACGCCGGTGAAGAAGGCGCTGCTGTACTGGATGTTGTGCTCGTCCTCCCCCCACTTCCAGTTGCCCTCGTTGATCTGGGAAAAGATGAAGAAGATGGCGGTCATGAGGGCGCACACCAGCGTGATGAACATGAAGAAGCGGAAGCGGAAGATCAGGCCCTGGAGTGTGAGAGGAGAGGGAAAAAAAAATCATAGGTTATTAAAGGAATCAACCACAAATTACATTTTCTGAGGGGCTCATCATCTTGTACAGCAACAAGGCTATGCAAGCATACAAATATATATGATTTACTTAACACGCACAAAGGCTCCACTCTAGTCTAAGGTAACCACCTATTATTAAAAGTGAAATCCCCATTCCATATTAAACAATAGAATGATACATTGGCAAAAGTGCTCGGTATATCAAAATTATTCCAAGTCTTTTGTTTTACAGTTGTTGTGACAGTTACATGTTGTTTTTACAGTCTGGTACATTTTAAGTCAAGTGCTTGGGCAGAGGAAGAGTTCATAACGCAAGATGTGTTTCTCTAAAACTAGAAACATTCACGACATGAAACTTTCATGAATTGGAGTCAACAACCTTCTTTTCACGGCATGAAATTTTTGCAAACTGTCACTGGCTTTAATGCATTGAGTAGAAAAAAGCTTATACTTGCATTTTACTTTTACTTTTTTACTCCTTGCGAAATATGCAAAAGTTTCACAAACAAGAACATTTCTGGTCTTTAACTCATTGAGGACAGACAGATTTTGCAATGATACGCATTTCCCATAGACACCTGCCCGAGTATACGCGGGACTCGTCCTCAACGGGTTAAAGATTGACCACGGTCCTCTTCCCTACCTCGTAGTGCAGTCTCCTGGCCTCCATCATGCTGGGGAGGGCAGTCCGCTTCATGCTGATGTTCTTGAACACGCCCCACACCATGAAGATGAGGAAGATGGTGTAGAGGAAGCCACAGATACCGGCCAGCACCACAAAGACCATCTGGACGTCACAGATCGGTCAAGGATTGTAACACCCATCCTTTGATTTTAAAAAAATAAATAAACTAGAAATGTCGCTACGGCGACTGGTATGCCTCCGCCATAATGCATGGTTCTCCTAATAGGTCTATAGTACAATGTCTTGACAATGTGTGATGACAGTTTCACACAATTGGCAAAATATTAAAATGACAGGTTTGCCACAAATGTGCTGAATGTTCACTTTCCTAGAACAAGGTTCAATTGGATGAATGATTAAAACGTCAGAGTGCAGGTATTTGGGGGAACTGATGATTTTTACTTGACTTTTGACCCTTTTATAAGTTTATGCATTGAGTAATTTTCAAGGTATTGAGAAAAAGTATAATTTCAGTATCAAATGGTAAAATAGTATTATCTAAACCTGGCCTTTGACCTTTGACCTCACAGTTCCAAAGAGAATCACTGTTAGGTAGAACATGCATAAATATGTAAGTTTCATGATAATATCTTGAGTTACTTTTGAGATATGGAGGATAAAGTGCAATTTAGCACTTTCACTTGACCTTTGACCTTTTGACCTTTGACCTTTTGGCAAGAAACTTCCCACAGAATAGATATTGGGTAATACATGCATACATCAAGTTAAAAAAAAATCCTTCAGGCATTGCATAAATATAAGGAAAGTAGTGATATTTTGAGGAGTTGACCTTGAGCTTTGACCCCCTGACCTTTGACCCATGACCCCCAACTTCCCTAGATAATCACTGCCCATCGGTACATGCATATATACTAAGTTCCATGAAGATACCTTGAACCATTTGTGAGATATGGAGAAAAACATGAAATTTCAACCTTTTTTTCACAAAATAACCTGTGACCTTTGACCTTTGACCCCGTGACCCTAAAATCCAAACGAAGTATCATCCCCCCAGGATATACCCTCATACCAAGTTTGATGCAAAACCACCTCACAGTTCTTGAGATATCGACAAAAGCAAAACGGGACGTACGGACGGACGTACGTACGGACGGACGGACGGACGGACGGACGGACGGACAGACGGACGACCCGAAAACATAATGCCTCCGGCCACTTCGTTGGCGGAGGCATAAAAAAATGTATAGTGAGGTACCCCCAACTCGTCAGGGGCCCTAGTATCATCACCCTGCGTAAAATTGCTACAAGCGCTCTGAACAAAAATGTATGTCTGGGACTGTGTTCAGTACGTTTGACACTTTGCAGGATAGACCACAACCAAGCAAAATGAGGTGAAAACCAAACAGTTTTTCTTGAAAATCTTAAATATATACAAGGAATATGTGTTATCAGTATCATCAAGGTCACCCGCACATGTCTTTTATGTGCTTTGTCTATGGGAGCACGGGGTGGTGAGGTGTGGGCCCCTTCCTTCATAGTGCACACCTATTTCCCATCGTTCGCGTTTGACGATGATAGCTGCAAATTTCCAGTATCTATCTTTCAAATTGTAGTTCCATTGGAATCCTCGACAGTTTTCCTTTATGTGAGAGGGATTTCATTGAATTTCAGTGACAGAGTGTGATTTAAACATACATAAACATTCAATTTAACTATGACGAGGTGCAGGTCACCCAAGTTTACTCACTGTAGAATATCACAACACCACCAGTCAAGAACTTGACATTTGACCTACCTCACCCATATGGCATGGACTCACGAGATAAGCACAAGCCTTATATATCTCAGCAATGGGTCAATAGACTGTGCAACACTCAGGGGAACTAGCCATAAATGCAAATATATAGATTCAGAAAATTACCACTGGGTGCACGGACACTTAATTCTCAAAGGGTCAGCCATACTTCAGACACATAGTGCAGAGCAGCTATGTGGGAAATAGAACAATGAAATTTTCCATCTGCACTTATGTTTTACCTGTAGCAAATTATTAGTGGCAGGGCCCCATTCTCTTTTTTTTTTTAAGTAACAAAAGCAACAACATTGGTATATGTCAGAATTTGAAACTTCAGCTAACAATTATCCAACACCTTAATTAGTATAATACTTGATACCATGAAATCAAAAATTGAACATATTTACCTTTATGATCACAACAGGGCTTTACAGTACTCTAAATTGTCATCATATGGGAACTGGAGGTCTGTTTTTATATTCGCTTTAATGGAAAAGATGATTGCTTTTTATGGATTAATAGCACAATGCCTAGCATCCATTTGAATACAGGTGGCTTTGTCATTTGTTTATCTGTTTACTTGCTTGCTTATTTTGTTTTGTTTTCCAAGCCATCTCACTTCGGTAAGATGAATGTAATAAATGAGTAAGGATACAGCCAGTTTTCTGCCAGTCTCTGTGTTCCAGATGGAGTAAAATGGGTTGATTAACTGCACACCCCTGAAGAATACACAAGCACAAAACAGACATTTAAAAAAGAAATGAAGCTTTATATTTCACATAATTACATGTATGTATGGATTGCATATTTCAACATATGAAGAAAACTGCTTAATACTACATGCAGTTCAAACTCTTTGCATCTTCTTTGCTTCTTTATTTCTCATTTTTGTTCGTACATCTTTCAGTCATATTACATTTTATTTGTGACCAATCTTAGGTAAAAATGGAAATGGCAATAAAGCCTGACAATAAACAGCATGATCTTGTTTCTTATTTCTATTTTGCTTTAAATTTTCACTCATTTGAAGACTTTTGCTGGGAAGTGTTTACAGCAATCGACATTCTTTCCTCATTTTCCTCCCTTATGATGAAAAGGAAATAATGCTGGCGATTTCAATGAATATTTCTCCTACTCCAAATACTATTTCTTATGGTTAAATTTATTAATGGTAAGAATGATCTCGATGCTAAAAATGATAATGCCAACAGTAGAAGCTGCAGTAATAATGATAACGATACCAAGAAAACTATCAACAATATTAAACATTAAAAGTAATGGTTACAGTCAAAATAAAAACAATAACGTCACAGTTTCATTTGCAGAACTACGTTGTGCTTAGATTTAATTTCAGTTAGTGATATTAATGGCAACAGCAGCAAAGCTGGGACAAGAACATGAATGCTACTGTATCACAAATGTTAAGGGGATGGTATTTTTTTTTTTTTTTTGGTTGAGATGGGGAATTCAGATTTAAACACTTTATGAGATAATTAAAAACCACTTATGAAATATTAAAGAGCATACAATTTTAAGAATTATTCAAAGTTTATTTGATGAAGATCAGTTTTGAAATAGCTAAGATATCCAAAAACAAATTAAAAGAAAGTGTCCAAATAAAAGGTGGGTCCCACCTTATATTAGAACCTTCTTGTTTTTGGATATCTCAGCCATTCCGAAACCACTTTTCATCAAATACACTTTGATTTCCACTGAGAATTGAATATTTCATATAGACATTTCTCATTTTCTCATGAAAAATGTTGGGAACCTGAAGCCCCAATCTCAACCAAAACTATAAGATCCCTTTAATTACAGCTAGTGATACAGTATTTTAAGCTACTGTATCACACTTGTATTAAAACGTTAACAGAGTTCCTTGTTGGTGCATACCTTTCCACCATGTCAAAGACAAAGAGACACATACAGCCCAATGTGATGGAGCCAACTTGCTGCCAGTACACCTTCAGGCGGTTCCTCTCAGTCTGGTCCTGCACCATCAAGGGAAAGACAAAAGATGCCACGGTTATATTAACCCGTTGAGGACGAGTTCCGTGTATACTCAGGCAAGCATCTATGGGAAATGCGTGTTGTAGCAAAATCAAACCATCCTCAACAGGTTAAATTTTGTTCGATACAATACCTCCTCCATTTTATAGCAAGAACAACAAATTCAGTTTGAATCATCAAGCTTTCTGCTGAGAGCAGTCAGGCTGATTTGCACGCTGGTCTTTATTATCCCTTTTGTGATAGTCAGGCTGATTTGGATGCCAATCTCGCCCCTTTATGGCATGCTTTCTTGTCCGCACGGTATAATACATGTGATTGCAAAGCTCAAAATTCACAAAAAAGTAGGCCACATGAATTTCCACTTTTCTACAAAGTTTAAAAGAATATGTTAAGCTTGAAAATCACATATAACTTGTTAACATTGGACCATCCTAACTCATTAAAAAAAGTGATTGAAATAAGAGCGAGTCAGGAGGTGCAATTTCACAGAAAAGGGAAAAAAGGATTTGAAGATTAGGGTCACTCAGGCATGCTGTGCAGAAGCATAAAATGGAAACATGTTCCTTTTCCCAGTAAAAGCAACACTTGTACGAAAAAATTGTGTCAGAGGACGGACACAACCAGCAAGATTCAAATCCACAGCCTTCTGTTGAAAACCCGCAGTATCATTCATAAGACTAGAGTGTGCACAGAAAGACAGCACTTCGAATGATGGCATTGCCCTAGGTGAACACATTATATTACACAATCCTCTCTGCATCAAACAAGAAATTTTTGGGTAGCATACACCTCTGACCTTGACGAACTCCACACAATCTCTACATCCACAACTGCAGCATACAACCTAAATGGAATATGAGCTGCAGACCCAAGTGACAACCTGGAAAAAGGAGCAAGAAAGACAATATTAGCAACGACAGCGACATGAAAGATGCCAACATAGGCCTACCCATTGCACCCAACAGCATAACCTCTGCATCTCCAGCTACCAAGATGTAACCAACTGGCCCTGACAATGTGCTCATCACAGCAACGCTTGCTGCATATTCTAAAGAGGCATCCCGTAACTTCGAACAAATAATCAAGAAAGCAGTGGACTCACTTCTCAAAAGCATCATGAGAGTAGAGCAAGCCATCAAGAAAAACGTTGCCCTTAAAAAGAAACTGGAGAAAACGGAGTCACACATGGAAAAAAAATGAAAGGAAAATATTGCCAGACACAGCGCTAAAGCGAACAAGGCCGAGTCATTTTAATGTCGCAACAACTTCAGGATCATCGGGATAGACGAAGATGCAAAACATGAGCACAAAGACTGTGTCGACATCGTCAAGAAAGTCGTCAAGCAGCACTTCGACATGGATGTTAAGGTGGAGCGAGCCCATTGAGACGGAAAGAGAGTAGAGAAGCCAAGGCACATATTGGTGAAAGTCTTTATCTACAGAGAGGTGGTGGAAATCATTAAAAATATGCGAAAAAAAAAGAAGCTTGGTAAGGAGAAATTCTACATCACTGACAACCTCACGACCTACACAACAAAAGGAAATGGTAAGAAAAAGTCCAGCATCTCTCTCAACATCTGCCTATTTAGAGGCGAATAATCTCTCCCACCGGTTAGGTAGGGCGCCCTCACTCACCATCATGTGCTCTCCGACAAAGATGATCCAGAAAGAGAAGAGCATGGCGTAGCAGGCCCCTTGACGGATGTCACCCAGCAGCAGCATGTAGGGCATGTCGTGCCAGAAGGTCAGCCACTCCAGGGGCACTGTGGGGTCAGAGGTAATTGGTTATGGTGTGTGCAAGTATTAAAAAATATATATATATATTGAATAGGCCAGTTTGGTGCAAACCATTTAGTTTGCACCTATATTTTTTCTTCTCTCTTTTTTTTTTTTTTTTTTAATAAGTAGTGAGGGTTTGCACTGGTACAATCAGGTAGTAGCTACTTATATGAAGACAGCTCAAGCTTGAATTTGATTCACACCCTGTTACATCATACAAAAGAAGATAACTAAGCATATCATTCAATGAATTTGACTGACGTTACCTGCTTATCTATGTGACTACATTACAAAATGAGTAATGTGATGCACCTTGAAATTGGGAATGCAGCAAATTTCATTTCTCATCAATATCAGGGACATGGGTATTTCTCTACATAATTCAATACCTCAAAGAAAAAAACAACAACAAAGTGTTGTTACTCTCTTCTTCAGTTTATCACAGAGCAATATTTGTTTGTTTATTTTTTAATGCCGCATGTGACATATTTATAATCTACAGTATGACACTAGTCTCGAAATAGGAGACCCCTTATTAAAGCAAGAATAGAGGATAATATATTCATAAATATGATGTTCAATGATTATTGACAGGCCCAGGGAGCTGGGAAACAATACTTACAGTTCAGTATACTGATGGTGATGGCAAGAGCAAGGATGGTCCTGGAAAAGAAAGCAGAAGAAAAACGATGATAATGACTGTAGATTGTGTTGTAGATACACGTAATAGAGAAGAGATGGTGAAACGTGAAAGTTTGAGGTGCTACTCTGCAGTCATATCAAGTACGATGTAGCCTTGTGATATAGTTTCAGAAGAGAAACTCTTATCGGTACACGCATTCATATAATATTTGTGACCAAGAGTGAGATAATGTCGAAAAAAGAAAAAGAAAAAGAATCAATAGCCAACACAAAAGATATGGCTCAAAAGAGTTTGTTGCTATTCTGAAGCAAAAATGACTTCCAAAAAGCCAAAGCCAAAATCTAGTCAGCTCAGCCTCTAATGCTTACATTCATTTTCATACAAATTTTACAGCAAAACAAGTACACAGCTATATTGGAAATGGTATATTACACAAAAATGCACACAATTCTGAGTCAGAAAGAAAGATCAGATATTGAGAGTAGAAACTGTAATCTTTTTAATTAAAGTCATTTCTCTACTCAGTAAAGTAAAACCTGCCTTTTAATAGCGGCCACCTGCTTACAGTGGCCACCTGCCATATACAGCTACTAAAACAATGCCCTACAAGAGGAAAGCTGTGTTAAAGACTCTGTTTACAGTGGCCACCTGTCTGTAATGGCCACCTTTTTTTGTCTCCCTTAGGTGGCTGCTACAGACAGGTTTGACTGCATAATACAGATACACATAAGGCCACAATTGCAGACACTCTTGTGAACATTATATGAACCGGGTATCTCTGGTTCCTGTGTCCCAAGTTGACACCACTGGAACCTGGTATGCCCAGTTCCTGGACGGAACAAGTGAACTATGTAACACAGCAAAGGAATATAATCTACTGGAGGAGTGTAACCTCTCCGGTGATTGTGTGTTCTTATTTTTTTTAGCTGCAGCTGCAGCTGTGCCTTCATTTTTTAATCGTAGTGCACTAAATTACTAAATAACACTGCCATTAAAAATGTTTGTTTGCAAGGAAGTAATTTATTATTAGCCACCACTCACAATGGCATGTAATTTCCTAAATAACCCCATGGGGGAAAAACTAAGGCAACTACGTTGCAAACATTGAAAAGTCATTCTTCAAGTTTTAACTTTTGAGGACAAGTTGATTTTGCTACTACAAACATTTCCCATAGACATCTGCCCAAGTATACTCGGGACTAGTCTTCAACGGGTTAACTCTTTATGTGCCATGGTGAAAACCCCCTGTGTGCCACATTATTCAGAGACACCAATGTAGTCATGCTTTGAGAAAACATTTTGTTTTCCCAAACTATGAAACTTCCATTTAGATTTCTGTTAAGCTGGACATGTAGTGAGCAAAGTTGTAGAGAAAATGCCAAGCTTTGCTTTGATGAAAATTGTATGACAAATGGATGATTGTTTTTCTGGGAAATTGATCAGTAGCTACATTAGTATAAAGGCACAAATTTTGCACACAAAACAGTGACATAAAGTTAGAATTTACATGCAAATCTTGATAGTCAATCACCGCTTGACAGTCAGTCACCACGTAAAAAATTCAAGCTATATGTGAGACGAACAGAAGCGCAAGAAAAGCTTTCATTGTACTGCGGAATTTGGCGATTTATCGATCAGTTTGGGTGGATTTGTGGGTTTGAGCAGAATATGCGAAGTTGGCACGCCGTCGACTGAGTTGGACATGCGAACATCACACATAAAGAGTTAATAGAGACCATAAGCAACTTTGTGTGCATGCCAGCATGGCGGGATGGAATTTGATCGTCATACCTCTCGAGAAGAACAGGCGCCCTCGCCAGCTGGACGATTCTCTTCCAGAACCAGATCATGGCTAGGATGATGAGTGGGAACATGGCCGTCTTAAGTGTGAACCACACCAGTGTGAACCCACCATTCTGATGGATCTCCTATGAATGTAGAGAGAAAGGTGATATGGTCATCAAATGAGACCACTAAAGTTCATTTTCAGTTTGGGCAATCTTGCTGTCTACATAAAAACACTTGTGTATTTGCAGTTCTTGTGCTTGCACACTCTTCCTTAGGTCTGTTCTTGTCTTGCATAGGTGTACTCACTGTAAAGTCAAGAATTCAAAACTGCTAGCCCGTGAACAAGAACAAAGGTAGTACGTGCAGACAAATTAATGAAACTCGTTCACACTTCTGGTGATTACGCTCACAGCAACGTTACAATCCCATCAGTATTCCTTTAAATCACTGCATATTATTCATGCAAAATTGCACTTTCATTAACAAAGATTATCCTTGCTGAGGTAAGTAAAAATGAAAAACACTTAATCTAATTCTGAAGTCCAATCTGTTCAAAGCTGGGTGTTGAGTAGTATTTCATAAAAACCTTCTCATTAAGTATGACATGGGCCTACTTAGAATGTGGCGGTACTTCACAAACAAAATAGAGGCACAGAAAGCAAGCACTGTAGAATTCTGAAATTAAGTTTACAGTGGAAATAACCTAGTACTTTTTATTTACACAGTAGATATTGAAAGATGAACTGTACGTAGGGAGGGGGAACAAATTAATGAAAAATGGTTAATTCAGTGCATAATTGAATACAACTTCCCTCTTGGGTGTTGCAGGGAACATGGTATTCCCTATATGCCCATCTGCATGTCATTTATAAATCGTAACAGCGCCATCATACTGCATTTTTATGTGTGACAATGCATCGCAAAACCAACAAAAAGTCGCACCCCATGGTTTTAAGTGAGGACTCAAAACAGGTGAAACAGGTCAACCGAGTCAATCTTGAGTTTTTCATACTTTGGGATAGTTTGGGATCATAAAATGAATGGGAAAGTGTGTTTTCAGCAGTTTTTCTACAACCTTTTTTTCTTTGCAGAGTAGTGAGATCAAGTATACATGTGTTTACAAATGTAGAGGCCTCTTTTCATTTCTTGAAAATCATTCGCACACTCTTCACTTTCAACTCTAACACTGTAACTTTTGAAAGGATAATGCCACTGCTTTGAAAGTTGGCATTAATCATGGACAGAATGTATTGAAAGAGCACGCTCAATTTCAGCTTAATCTGATAATCCCTTCATTGTTGTTGCTCCAGTGTTTTAAATCCTGTTTTTTGTCCCATTCATCGCACAGCTAGCACGGTTTGGTACCGATTAATAAAAGCACTTGAATAGACCCCATACATGTGTACTTCAGAGCCTCATTTCTCAGTTCACTTTTTTCTAGAGTGTGCTTTCTTTCCATCATTAGATGCGTTAGGAGAATTCATTTGAATTGAGTTATACATCATTTTAAAGCTGAGAGTCTGCTCTTTCAGAATCTGCCCTAAACTAAAAATTAACGTCTGGTGACTTTTTGTTGGTTTTGTGATGCACGGTCAAATAAGGTAGGATCTGCAGTGCCAAGTGGCAAACAAGATAGTCATGAAATGTTTCGTCTGGTACACAGGCACAGAGAACGGGGGTGGGGGTGGGGGGCAGGGACCGAGTGGACTTACCACCAACGTGAGATCCTGAATGGAGCCCAGGTCCTGGTTCAGGTTCTGGCCCTTGTTGGGTCCGTGGTGGACCACCGGCAGACGGACGTTGAGCAGGTAGTGCTTGTGGTGCACCGTGCCCAGCTCAAACAGTGGGATGGGCTCGCAGTCGTAGTTGTAACCAACATACTCCTTGCTCTATCATCATTGAAAGTTGCAATGACGCAAATAGCAGTAAAAGTGAAAATGACATTAATTATGATAGCGATAATAAAAACTTTGTCCAAGAAAAGGATGAAAATTCTCTATACACAGCACATGTGTCATTTAGAACATTAATAATTATAAAGCAAATCATGACAATTACAGTTTAAGATATCATCTACTAACATAAAAAATAAGATAAAGAAGAGACAGCAGAAAAGATAAGAACTGTAAACTTTTTTATGCCTTACGTAAGTTTGTTTTGCTACAATTAGTCCATGGGCCAAGAGCCGAAAAATGGGTTGTTGGTACCATCCGAGGGGGCAAAACCTTTTTGGTGTCATTTTGTTTGTCGGACATATATATGCTTATCAAGCTATGATAGCATTTCCAAATGAGTAGCTTAGTCATAATAAATGAATTTTTAACCAATTTGGTCTCGTTTTTATATCCCTATACTTCTGAATCGAAACTAACCGCTATACAAATACGAGCGCTGCCTTCTGCATGTCCACAGGTGTTCTGTTGTAAACGCGATGCGCTTAGTCTTTATTCAAGGCAGGGAAGGGAATATCCAAAGGGTTATGATGTCCACAGCTGTCAGGCGGTGCGCTTAGTCTTTATCTAGAACAATGTACCGTTAATCATATCTAAAGTTCCTAATAAAAGGGATTATCTATACTGTTTTTATACCACCCTCTCAACAAATACATCAGTTTTAAACAAAAATCACTCTGTTCATTTACAACATTATTAATTACAATGTATTGTAGTGTACCGGTACATTGTTTTTGCATAATCTTTCATTGTTGGATGAAAATAAAGCGGCATCGGCGTGGTATTAG
The DNA here is from genome assembly GCF_964275005.1 of Diadema setosum. Lineage (NCBI taxonomy): Eukaryota > Metazoa > Echinodermata > Echinoidea > Diadematoida > Diadematidae > Diadema > Diadema setosum. The sequence goes on from NC_092697.1 coordinate 31,335,873, forward strand.
CGTTTTCACCGTAGCGTTTTCACCGGAAAATGATAAATAATTGAAAAATACGCTAGAATTCACTAGAAATTGCTTTTTTGTTGTTGTTGTTTTCAGATAAAGGGATATACACTGTATTATAAGCTTTGGATATTCCCTTCGCAGTCTTGAATATTAGACTAAGCGCTGTGGACATCATAACCCTTGGATATTCCCTTTGCTGCCTTGAATAAAGACTAAGCGCACCGAGTTTACAACAGAACACCTGTGAACATACAGAAGACAGTGCTCTTCTTTGTATAGCGGTTGGTCTCGATTCAGAAGTACAGGGATATAACAACGAGACCAAATTGGTTTAAAATTCATTTACTATGACTAAGCTACTCATTTGGAAATGCTATCATAGCTTGATAAGCATATCTATGCCCGACAAACAAAATGACACCAAAAAGGTATTGTCCCCTCAGATGGTACCAATATCTGGCCTGGCCCATGGACTAAATTAGAAGGTAGTATTTTCAACTTTCACCCCAATGTAAGAACACCAGAGCCTTGTTGTAAAGGTAAGTCAGAAAAATCAAACATAAGCCTCTGAATACTCAATTCTGATTGGCTGATACCTGACTTATGTTTGATCGCATCTTTTTTTTTTGCAATGTGGTCCAGAGCTTATACAGAGTGTATCATGCTAGGTTTACATTATGTTCCCAGTGGTAACAAATCATACAGCTGTATGTAAATCTAGCATACTTTGAATAATACTCCACACTGAGGATATGCTGATATTATGCACAAACTGTCAGAGAGCTTTTTTTCCCCTCGTGAATGTCCCTACCATTTCATGGTTGAACGAACAGGTCATCTTCCTGGTCTCATTGACCTTATAGAGGGAGTGCCACTCTCCGCTGGCATCATCATTGTTGTTGTACGACATCAGAATCACAAGGGTTAGCTCAGGATTTTCACCTAGATGCAGAGATAAAATGATTTATAAGCACGTTAGAAATAAAAATTGACCAAAATCAGATAAAATTTATCAAAGAAAGTTACATATGTATAAAATCATAAAATCTCACTACTATAGTAAAATAGCACAATCAGGGCATGCAAATGCGTAACAGTTGGGGAAAATTAACAAATTGGTGAAAAGGCATTTTTTTTTTTTTTTGCTCATACAATTGTATTTCTCATAATGCACATGCACACCTATACAGGTAGAATTCTACAGAGCCTTTTTTTTTTATTTGATTAAAAGTGAAATACAGTTAGCATTATGCAGCAGAAATGAGTCCTGGTTTAAGAGGGTATCTGTGAGTGTGTCTGTGTGTGTGTGTGCGTGTGTGTGTGTGTGTGTGTGTGTGTGTGTGCCTGTGTGTTTGTGTGTGTAAAAGAGAGAGAAAGAGGGGAAGAGAATTTGACACCCAATGAATCAAACACATATTAATTCCATCCACAACCAACCATACAATGGTTAACCATAGAAATTGGTTCTGGATTATGAATTCACAAGTCGATACTAAAACAACATCCATGTTTACCCTGTTATTAACTTGTCTATAGTATACCGTATGTCCCAAAAAAAATTACAACGGGACCCTCCGAAGTGATTGCTTTAAAAATAGTGAATCAATCTAAATGATTTCAGAGTATGAAACTATAACTCATTGCCCACATCTTACAGAAAAACCCATTCGATTTGCTTCAGTGGTCAAAGAGAAATGAGGAATTTTGTAGAGCATGTCAGGAATCTCTTCCGTCCAATTTCTGTCTGTTGTGTTCACACACATTATGCAGTTCCAATAGCACCCAAGTGCTAAACTTAAATTGGAAGAATCAGATCCATGACATGATTTCCAACAATCCACATTTCTTTGTGACCGCTTAACCAAATTGAATGGGGTTTTCTGCAAAACAGCTCTAAGATGTTATATAATAGGACCCTGAAGATGCATTTAGACAGTTCAATCACATTGGATGTTACCAATGTAAAAATCTGACTGTAATTTTTTTTTTTTTTTTTTTTTTTGGGGGGGGGGGGGACATACTGTACTTGGACAGGTGTCTGTTGGAACCGCATGTTACAGCAAATTTATAAGCTCATCCTCAACTGGTTATTAAAGGAGTGAAAAAGAACTTCTATGAATATATATTAAGTGCATGTGAGTATGTTTGCGTTGTCACTGATAGTTTGCTAACAACCACAGTAATTTAAAATAAGCTTGCCATGATACTACATGTATCAACAGCATGTCTTCAACAAAACTGCATAATTATGTCCTGTTAACACTGTACTCCTTGCCAAGGAGCATGACTCTGTCAACAAATAAATCTCGCACAAGAGTTTGGCACACTGTCTGACGCTGGCATGAATGGCCGTCCATTCCGCCATCCTTCAGACCGTCTGCAAACACATCTCAGTGAGGAACGGGGAATTCGTTCTCCATCACATCGGCTTTGTCATCATCCGCTCAATATTACGCACCTGCTCCCTGCATCACTCTACCTCCCTCTAATCATCAATTTGGCAACATTGTCTCCTGCAGCATCCGCGATACGATATCAACTCGCTGGAAGCGGGACGGTTTTTACGGCGTAGAGTCATCGGCATATTTCCTGGTGATCGGCGCAAGTGAATGCTGCTTGATTAATGATGTCATAGCACCGCCATCTGGGCTTATTTCCAAAGACGAGACATGGGTTGTGCCCTTAAAACCACAATCCATCCTCTTCATACACCCTATACTGTCAAACTTCCCCTAGCACCCATCAGCCAGACTACACAGGTAGACATAGCATAGCTCATAGTTTAAGATGCTAATTGAGAATAACATATCAGATCAGCAGTCATGACAACCACGACAGAATGTGAAATTCTTATGACAGATTTGACAAAAACTACAAAATGGAACCAATTCCGGCAGCTGTTGTTTGTCTTGTCACTGTTTTGCAATGATACATGTAGGACATGAAGGGGATGGGAATAGTTGAAGAGAAGGAAAGTCGGGGGGGGGGGGGGGAGAGAGAAAGGGGAACCTTAGCTTTTATTCTGTTACTGTGAAATCTGAAGATAACACAGTCAAGTTTAAATCATGGGAATTGGTTTAGTTGTTATTGTCAAGTTTTTCTTGAAAAGGTTAAGCCTTGATGGACTTTAAGATTTCTTTGTGGTCACTATCACATAAAAAAAAAATGGTATCCATTTTATTTCACAAGTTTCAAAATAAAATGACTATACAAGCAATCATATGCAAATTATGATGTCATCAGCTCTCAGGTTCCACAGTGTATACAAATTACACCTTTTTTTCAAAGAAAGATAAATATGCAGTGTATTCCTCGCATCATATCATTGTTGTATTGTAACAATCTAACAATGTTTTATACTTTTGTGGGAAAGAGTTGCACTTGCTGACTTTTCAAAACATGATTCTTACAACATTTTTGGGAACAAGCTTAATGGAAGAGTGGAAAGGTGATGACACCACCAATCTAATTTAAATGATTGCAACAAAAGATCACTGTTCCCCCAAAAAGGCAAAGTCTTACTGGAAAAACTCTCTCATCTTATGTCCAATCATGATGAAATTTATAATTTGATTTTTTTTTTCACTTTGCTATGATCAGTTTCATCATGGAGTAGAATTTCACTCCCAAATGACACCTTGTCGCACCTACTCTGCACATTTAAAGGAAAATTCCAATCTTGACATTATATTGCTTAGTATGAAAACAGAACAATCACAGAAGTACGTTCCAATTAGAAGGTTTGTTTGTTTGTTTTTTTTTTGGGGGGGGGGGATTAAAAAAAGTTACAAACTGTAAAAATTTAGAGAGTGAGGCAAATTGGCAACTCTGTATGATGCCCGTGTTGAGCAGCTCTCTCCATTTGGTTCATACACAAAAATACACATTTTCATCTTTCTTCTGGAAAAAAAAAAAATCCTTTAAGACCTGTTCTTGGAATATATGAGAGTAATATATTTTTGTGTGTCCTTCACAGCAGATAACTTCTGTCTGTGCAAGAATATTTGAGAGAAATGAAAATTAGTGAGAGTTTGCGTACAAAATAAATGAAGAGCTGCCCAATAACTATGTCACACAAAGCTGCAAATTTGCCTTTCTCTCTTTTCTACGTGTCTCCTTTTCCCCCCAATTTTCAGTGATTTACTTAATAAACTGATCTTTCAGTTTTTATATGGTACAACATACTCACTCAGTAATTAAAATAATGGAATTTCTTTTTAATTTATCATGATGTTGTTCACTCACTCACCCATGGCATTGTTCTGGTCGTACACGATGTCCAGCGACATCACGCCCAGCATGTACTGGAAGCTGCGGTCCATGCGATTGGGCCGGTGGGGCATCTGGATGGAGAACACGATCCAGTCGGCCTCAATGCCCTTCCGCGTGGCCTCGTCGAAGGTGGACACCTTGGAGCAGGCGTTGGGCCCATGGGGCACAAACGGCTTCTTCAGGTTGATGGACGGGTCGACGCACTTGGTGGCCAGGTGGGTGTGGGCAGAAGTGGGCGAGGGCGCTGTTTACATTTTCATGAGAGGGAATAAAGACATTAAAGATTCACTACACAGGCACTGAAGTTGATCATGACTAAACAGATGGATTTCTAGAAATTTGTGACATATACACTTTAAATGATCTATTTCAGACATGAGAAACCTAAAAAAAAATAATCTGTGCTTGATATCAAACATAGAGAAAATGAACACAACTTCAATGAGCAAATTATGGAAACTATACACTATTAAAAGATGTTTCTACATAATTTACAGAACAAAGAAAAGCTAACCATGTAGGCAAATTATGTTCAAGCTTTCTCAGTACCCCGAGAACTTCTCTAAAGAAATTTGCAAATTCAATGTATTTTCATAAATTCTATAATATGCAAATCATGTGTGCTGTTTCAACTTCACAGATTTGGATGAAGTTCAAAATAGAAACAAACAAACACACATATACACAACGTCTTTGAACAGCCTACTATTGACAGACTTTATCAACTAAGTGTTAGCCACAACAACCTTTTTCATCTTGCCTGAAGCATGTCTATCTTGCCAAACCTAGCAGTAAATAATGTCTGCAAATCATCTGTAAGGAATGTTTTTTTTTTTATTTGAATAAAACATGACATGAATATCATACAGTTTTTTCTGCCATAAAAAGCCTAAAACTACACAGCAATACCACAGAAAAATCCCTTATTTAGATGGTGTGCACATGTTTATCCCTGCAAGGAAAAAAAAAGAAAAAAAAAAGAAAGGTGTTTTGCCTTTACAAGAAATAGACAGTATTGATTGCTTTTGCCTGAGGCATTGTAAACAGTCAATTTTATTGACTCTTGGTATGTTAATGGAATTCACAGGTGTATTATGTAAAGCCAAACAATACAGGATAATACAGTAACAAGAAATCTCAGTCACAAATATGTGCACTCTGGCATGTCAGGTGTCACAATGCTTTACAAGCCAGCAATTTACAGGTTACAGGTACAAAGAAGTTTCCAATTTCTATACCATGTGTGGTGTCACATAGGATACAGAGTGAGACTACAGTATTTTCACTGTGAGACTCGAGCCTTGATTTGGTTTGGGGATCTCTTCTATCACAGAGTTAGCAAAGTTCCACTTGGATGTCACATTTTAGTGTGATCTCTGATATAACCTTTGACCTAGATCACCTCATCATGTCTCTAGCTGCACTTCTTGTGTGGCTTCATTGAAAGGGGCACTCACTGTATTAGAAGTGCATCATTTCGATTTGAAATTTTTACATCATCCCTCCAAATTTTCTTGCAACTCACTGGTCTCCAGGAACTGTTCATTTCTCATGCATGTTGCATGTTGCATTTTATGAATAATACGCACCATTTCCTATTAACAAGATCTGGGGCCTGTTGCATAAAAGTTGAGATCAAACATAAATGTCAGTAAATCAAACATAAGTACCTCTGAATACTCAATTCTGATTGGTTGATACTGGAGTTATGTTTGATTTTATGACTTATGTTTGATTGTGCACAGCTTTTTCTGCAACAGGGCCCTGGTCATCATCTGATCCAGTGCAACTCTACAAACTGTTTGAGCTACTGCTACTGCTTTGTTGCTAATGTCCACAGTGCTAAAACATGAAGATATAGCCTAGAACATTTGTTTTCTTCAAAGCAATGATATATAACAACATATTTGAATACATGTACTTGATAAAGTTGGGAAAAATCATCAGACGGATAAACTACATTGTAAATGGAGCCGATTGTTCCTTTCTTCCAACATACACTGACATGCCGTGACATTATCACATACTAAAGGATCTTGAGGATGGGGTTCATTTCTGATTTTGCTAGAGCTAGCTGAACATCACAGGCTTGTATGTCCTGGTATGGAATTCTATTATAGGCCAAACAAGGCAGGTCAAAAATGTACAAACTCAAAAGAAATCATAAAATTTTGTTTAGATGTTGATCTGTCAGATATTAAAAAGCATGATCACCAATTCAGACAACTATAGGCATATCTAATGAATATTCTGTAAAGTGACTAATAATATCGGGTCAACAGGTATAGATTTCACAGGTTTGTTGTTCATCATTTTAATTACTGGTACTGGTAGTTAAGCAAGAATAAATTCACATTTGAGAAAAAAAAAATCTTAACCAATTCTTCAACTTTTCTATCAAGACAAGTTTTATTTGGCAATATATACATGTACATTGTAAATGAAACATGTAGATTTATACATAGTCAAACAAAATGAGTATATGTGCATAAACATGTCCAATGAATACAATTATTGTAGATCAACATTTGAATATCTTCATGAACAGGTAATAGGCAACAAAATAACAAAAAGCCTGTTCCATAGCTCTACAAGAATTCTCTCACAGTCTGAGGAAAGCAATTGCAGTCTGCGTAATATAGTGTAGGCTAGCAGCCAGTTCCACACACCATTATAGGGCCTACAGAAAAGCCTGAATGACTTTGAAGGGTGCAGACTGCAACAGACTTCCGTGCATTCTTGTTCACCCATTCATCAGGTTTTAGCCCTGAGCAAAGACTAGCTGGATTGCATTAAGAAGTTTTTATGGTCTGAGTAAACAGTCCCTATGCACTTTGAGGTTGGTGCTCCTGAAAGAGGGGGAAAAAGGAAAAATCTTGACATTGATACAGCCCTCTAAAGTGGCTCCTTGCTGGGAATGGAGAGGGGAGACTGGGCCTACGTGTAGCTGGCGGTACATCAAAGGGTTATGGGTAGGGGAAGGATAGCTGGGCATCTGGCTCTCTCCAGGCCCATTCACACGCAAAATTATCAGTTTATAAATGGATCACGATGCAAAAATCAAGCTTATTCCCCATCGTTCATAATCTGTCCCCAAAAAATAAATAAATAAATTACTTGACTGCAAGAAATCCGAAGTGCACATGCCTAAACGATGATCAGAACTTGATTTTGGCCACCAAAATCCAGGTTTTGCATGGCAGTTTGAACCACAGGATAAGAAAAAAATATATATATTTTGTTTTGGCGTGCCATCCACATAGGTCTACAGTGTGTAAGGCAACTTGTTTAAATAATAAAAAAAAAAAAAAAAAAAACTCAAGACAGACTGTCTTTTGGGTCACACTGCAGATCAAGATACAATACACAATGTACAGCTGTAGTTCATCATCTAAAGTCATTTCATTTCTAAATGTAATTTTTGGTGCATGTGTGAACAGGCCTACCATGGTGTGGAATTTAGCACACAGGAAATCATGCTGTAAGTATACAGAACGCTTTGAAAGCTTTGCCTAATGCAATGAACTAACCCGTTCATCAATCCCATGCAACCCCCAAATCCCCCACCACATGTATGCCCCTTCAGAACCTCACTAGCTACAGTCGTATAGACATTGGATGAAATGTTTAGTAACGTTTCACACTGTTCGATGATTGCATGCCTATCATTTTAAATCACAGACAGATGTGAGGTGCACAGCATTATTAGCTTGCATGATGTTAGTGTCATAATAAAGTTTACAGGACAGCTACCCTGCAGCAACTACAGTAGGTCATATTTTGTTTAAATGGTAGAACATACTGTCTTATGAACTGACAATCGACTCTTTTCAGTTCACAATTCCATTCCAGTTAATTGTACCATAAAGAGCAAAATCTTAAAGAAACTTGTACCAGTATCATCAATCCGCATTTGGCTTAAAATGCCCTCCCTTAGGTCACATTAATTCAAGTCACACAACTTAAAAACAAAAAAAAAAAACAAAAAAAAAAACAAAAAAAAAAAACATGTACTACAGTAACAATGCTATTGTGGTTCGTGATTGTATCAACTGCCAAAACTCCCTGAAAGATGTTTGGAAGCCCTAATTCTGCACCAGAAGTGAGTTGATACATGTTAAAATGCACCCTTTGACAGCTTAAATCCATAGCAAGCAAGCCAAGAGATCATGTTTACTATGCTGATCTGGGTCAAAGCCTTGTAAAGATTATTACCCATTTCATCTGAATTAATGACAACACTACTCAGCTTATCAGGAAGAGAGTCATCCAATGAAGTAAACTGTCCTGTCAGATCCAGAATAGATTCCAACAACACAATTTTGTAAAATTTAATGACAGTCAGGGGATTCAGAAAAAATATATCTCAGAAAAGTTATAGTAGAAAATACAATTTCACAGGCCTTTATGAAACACACTTTACCCGGTGGTACTGTAAAAGTATATTTTTACCCATAGTAATTTTTCGTGCCCGGCCAGGTAAGATGAGCTTTCATGTTTTTGATCATGTGAAATCTTTTATATGACAAGCAACATATTGTGTGCTTTAATTTTTGCACTACTTTCTTAAGAAACATAATTAAACACTGCAAAAATTTCCAGTTTTACAGTAACGGACATTACAACAGTCACAATCACATGATACACATTATTAATTATGGAAGTTGCTTTGAGGAAAGGGAAATGATGTCATTGCTACCAAAGTTTGTATTGGCAAGCATACAAATCTTGATTAGATTTTCTTTTTCCAACATTTCAGGCAAAAGAAAATTACCCCTTTCACATGAAATCATAACAGAATTATAATGAATATATCTGAAATGATGACATCCAGAAAGAGGAGAACTTTATAGCTGTTAAATCATTGAAAAAATGTTTTGTTGAAGTTAAAGACAACATGTAGTGTCTTGTAATGTTATCAAACAAAAACATTGCTCAATATTCACCCCAGTCTGAGTGAAATAAATGATGAAATATAAAGCTGTCATTACAATTACAGGACAATATGTTAAATAACATTTTGTGTAATCTTGAAAGAGCATTACAAAAGATATTTTGCCCACTTGCTCAACCAGGCATTAGGGCAAGTGTCCTGGGTAAGGGCAAGTGAAATTGTCTTCAGTTGACTTGCATGATGGCGAGTTTTCGTTACCTTGGGGAAGTGCTCATGTGAATGCAATTGGATGTGTTGCACCCCGTCTGAGCTTAGAGGATTTAAATTATGTTGCTTGGTTACATGGCTCTGACATGTTTCACAATAATATCACCTACAAGGGCCTATCTCACTGGAGGAAATATCACCATGACTGCCGTGACTAATCAATCACTGTGGCTTGTGCAGCCTGAAAGACAAAAGAAGGCTCGGACTCTCACAAAGAAGGCAACTTATTTGAGCAGTCTAGGGAACATTGCTGCAACGTCACTGAGATGTCTTCTCAATCACGGAGACACTCAGCATACTCCGCGACGTCTCCACATCGTCGCCGGTAGGTCACCATTGTAGGTCCTACCATTGTAGGTCTCTGCGGTCTTACGGAGACGTCGCCGCAAAAAGATAAACACATGTAATACCTGTATAAGCCAGTTCACAGTTCCACTTTGCGCATGAGCAGAAAAAGGTAATTCGGATTCACTGGGATAAGCATCTGTGACATATTATCATGTAATGATTGTTCATGTAATCTTTATAATAAATACTGCTTGCCAGCACATCCACCTGACAGCAAAAGTGGTATTTGGCAGTATCGATAGAAAGAGATCGTTAATGCATTCGATGCAAAAAATGAAATGGATGCCTTCCGACGTGTTAATTGACGGATCATTCCTGGTCATTTGGTCTGTGCAAGTTCATTATTTATGTTTGAACAGGATTTAAACGAATACCATAAATCGTTACGTAAAGTGACATTAAAGCATTATGTCGCTCTGAAAGCGAGTGAAGTGCCCCTAACCAGCTGAGAAAATAGAAAGGTCAGTCGGACCAATGTGCCCGGGCCATGAGCTAACTTCGAACTGACTTTCTGCCACACCACGGCCATTTGAGACATAAGCTCAGCTGCAAGCTGATGGCCAGGTCAGGTGAGAGCAAGAAATGTGTGACTAGAGCTCCAGAACTACAACTAGAGCCTGGGCTCTAGACTCAGTCTTGTGAGGTTTCATATTCGAACATAAGAAAAAATACAAACAAAAAATACAAACAAAAAATTTAAAAACTGTCTTGTAACGCACCTGCATGCTTATGCCTACAATTGCTTGTTCATATAATCTCTACTAGTATTAGTATCATAGAAGCATAATATTTCAACCACCACAAATCTGGAGTTTACATGCTAATGCATCGCCCAAGTTTGTTATTATCATAAAATCATAAACTGTGAATGATGATGATGATGTGAGCTCAGCCAGACCAGCCCAGCCAGCCAGAGAGTGCCTCAGACAATTGAATATCGACATTGGATATTTTCCCTCCATACAAGTGCAACATGAATTTGGTTGCAAGAAGTTCAATTCTACGCGCGGTTAACCCTGTTGAGCGTGAGGTCTAATCAGGAATGCATAACCCACTTCTATGTAGACAGGATAAACGTCGTCTGTAGTGCACTCACGCAGTGCAGAGAACGTGCAGTACGTTAGATCTATACACTGTACCCTGCCGTGTGCGGCTGGCATAATGCGACAGCAGCGGACTTCCAATAAACGTGGAGCCAGAGCTTCGGGGGCTGCACTAACTCACCGATCAGACCTCCCACGAGAAAACACACGATTTGCATCACCAACAGAACAGCTACGAGGCCGAGAAGTTTCCTGTTGCTCAGGTTTTCGATTACGACGCCAGCCATGATGGTTACACAAGTGTCTTCCTCACAGATAATAACAAAATGGAGTGATGACACAGTTCCGACCAACACAAATGTAACTTCAGGAATTTCAGAAATATACGGTCCGCTGTGTGTGTATGCGGTCGCTGACTTCCGATACGGCCTTTGTTATTTCGAGTTTTCCAAGAATTGATGAAGCTGGAAGGATTATGCCCTCTACGTTGATAGGCAACGCAAGGTGATCGGACATCTAGTAACGCTTATGTGCGTTTCATGGGCTAGATATGTCAAAATTGATTTTGACAACTGGGGTAGAGTTTATTAAACGAAGAGAATTCAGGGGATTTGGTAGAACGGCAAGTAGACCAGAAAAGTTGTAGAGTTTATAAAGTCTTTTACATTGCTCTGCATTAAACAGTGATACTGAAGGGGTCGCGGAAGGTAGGGGGATATGCAGCGGAACTCTTTGAAAACCTAGGATTTTGTGTTTGGATGAGAATGTTACTCTTCAAAAGAAAAAAAAGTGAGTGTTAGTCTCCATGCAAGTCTCCCGTTTACCCAACATGCATATTTTTGCTATCTTTTTTTCAAACCCATTTCCCGCGAAGTAACTGAATTCTTTCGGAGGAAACGGATAGACAAAAAAAAAAAAAAAAAAAAAGAGGAACGATTTTGTTCCTAACAGATTCGATGCATAATATTGTTTAAAAGAATATTCATTGACTCTAGAATAATGTTTCATTGAAACAAATCAGAGATTCTTGATAAGTACTTCTTCGAAAATTTAGAGAAACAAGAGTAAACTGCTCACAAGTATACGTATAATGAAGATCTTAATAATCGGTACTCACTATACTTAATACCAAACCATATCTTTAAGTTCTCCCCATAACACCATTCTAATAAGTTTAAAATGATATTCAGTGTTACATTTTGTTCTCACATTGAATGATAATAATGTCTAACTTGATGATAGATTGATGGGCAGTGTGATAGAAAATTCCTGAAAGAAAAAGTGATCAATTGTTGAAAAAGCACAAGTGCATTCGTCTTTCTGTCCATACCCTCTCCAATCAAAGACACCTCCATTAAAAGATATCATTAGGAAATGTTTAAGGAAATGTTTAAAGGAAGCATTCCTCGGTAAGTCCATTAAAGAAAGTATCTCTTCACTATACTGTACTGTCGAGATAAGGGAGAGATGTATTACACTTCCCTTTCAGGACGGGACTCTTTATTGTTATGCGTTCATCTCACCCCCATCCCCCCCCCCCAAAAAAAAGGAAACTTGAAACTAAAAAGGCTTGAAATTTCAAAGTATTGTAAATACTTAACGTGACAAGGGAATAAATGGGCATTTCATTCATCAACCTAATAGGATTATGGTGACTAAGAGATAAATCAAAATAAAAAAAATGCGCACTTCTTCAAAGTAACCGTTAAGCATTAAAAAAAAAACAGTATTGACTGAAGACCGTTCGGAAAAGACGTAATTTTCAAAGGTCCACACAGCTTTCATCTTCTCCAATGGATTCTGTCTTACGGCCCTCTATACTTAAATGCACGGATCAGGCTCCCTATCTTGTTTTGTTTGTTTGTTTGTTTTTTAATGAAAATCATGCTGAAGTTATGCAGCAAAGTATGCCATGATTGTATAATTTCTTATTATTTTCTCCCCAAAGAATTAGCTGGCTTCTACACTTGTTATTCTAAAAGCGTGGAAGCCAGTAGCACGAGGGGAACTTGATATAGAAAACGGATATATAAGAAATATGAACAAGAAGACCCATGCAATCCTCAGTAACACCATTGTACGAAAAGAAAAAGAAACTTAACTGAGTTAAACAAAGAAGAGTTAATGACAAGAGTTTATGTGGGAAAGTTAATCAAGAAAAGAAAGGGTAATCGAGTACAGAAGTCTAAGATCAAACGGTAAACTCACTTCTGACATGTCCACAAATGTGTTCAAAACAAACAAACTTGTCAACAACAACAGCAACAAATTAATAAAAGCATTGCTTACTTTGAAACCGTCTTATAACTCGTCCAAGAGCTGCCATTGTTATATTCAATGAGTATAGTCATTGTACGAATAATTGGCTTTGTAAAGTATACCGAAAAAATGACAAACCGTAATAGCATGACATAAAAACACAAAACTGCTTTGAAAGGAGTGCTACGAGAAATGTCCAGAATAATGCCCTTGTATTAGCTTTTTTATCAGTTCAAAGGAGGCTCATCTTTGGTCAAGATTTTATTTTTTGACGTTAATTGTTTCATTGTGCACAAATTACACACACAAAAATGAAACAGAACGCTGTATACGATGCCAGCGAGGTGAATGCACATCGCAGTAGATACAAAAAAAAAAAATTAATGTGATCGAAAGAAAAAAAAAACACTTTCACTCACTTGTCAAATATTCTTCGCTGACATGGATGTGCTCTCGAAGTTCTCACAGCTACGTTCGAATTTGTGCCAACTGATTATCGATAATTACCTTTCGACAGCGTTTACTCCCAGCCCTGGCTGCAAGACTGCCAAGACTTGACTCCCTCTCAGGTGGTGAAAGGAGATTGCCGCCCTCTTGTGTTCAAACAGAGCCTTCACTGTCCGTTGGAAGCAGTATGGCCTGCATCACTGACCTCATACAAATTACTCAACTGCACGAACTTACGTTTTATATACAAAACTTTTTTTTTAGATCAAAGAAATTGAATTAAATAAAATTACATTAATGTTTCTACCAAGAGTATATAGTAACACGTCATTACAACACACGCGCGCACATACACACACACTCATTACGAAAAAAAAAATGCCAACGTATTTTTTAAATCTCTTCCGACGAAAGATTTTCAGTGGATGGATGTTACAGCACCTTGTCAGTATATCATATAATATAATGCACACCATTCTTGGTTCGACCAGTCAAAAGTAGGATATAATACCATAGATATCCGTGTCACGCAAATGAGCTCAATCAATACATGGGTTCAACTGTGCTTTGTTTTATGGATGGGGGGGGGGGTTCCTTACATCTGTGCATCATACATCAATCATTCTTATCTCCATCGATTAAAATTTTACTCAAGATTCTCAATCCCCTGTCAGACGTATACGTGTACGTCAGAGCATGGTAGGTTTTGATTTACACACAGTAATATCAAATTATTTACACTGCACAACAAAATGAACGCTACTCTAGATAATCGACAGAATTTGTAAAGAGAAAAAAAATTGGTACTAAGAGATTATATTTGCCTCTTTTGAATTGAATTTGTTCAATACTGAACATTTCCTTTATCAGTATAATGATTATTAGCATTGTTATCATCATCACAATATAGTTATCATGTGAAAACGTGAGATTATTAAACATATTATTGATAATGATTGTGTTTGGGTGCAACACTGGTAAAACATTACTTGAGACACCCCACTGGTCTCTCCTCTAATTTTGTCTCTCTTAGCAGCAGCTTTTTGCGGACGGTACTTTTACTGCAGCCATGATTTTTATGTATCAAAAATTATTGTGTGTGATTTATGCAGCCATTTTCTCATAATACAAAGTGCATGAAATGGCAATACTTTCAAAGGAGATTGTTATCAGTCATAGTCGAACTATCTTAAAAACGCAATGGCAAGACTTTATTTGCAGTAGTTCTTAAAGGAAAACTGTAAAAACCACAATGGTAAGAAACGAGACTTTTGCTTCCTTTGTCTATACTGGAAGTCCCTCTTGCAGCAAGTCGCTTGATAAAACATCCGACTCGGCAGCCAATTTAAAAGAAAAGAGTCTAATAATGTTGTAAATGTACTCTTAGAGATTTTCAGCTCTATCTTACTAGCAGATGGTCATCACTAGTTGGCAGCAAACAAAGATAAAATCTGTGAGCCATAAAGACATGCGTTGTTGGGCAAACTATCTCATCATGGTCCTGGGCCCCGTTTTATCAAAAGGTAAAATCGTTTTTAGATTTCCTTACCACCCAGGCTGCCATACATAGACTTACAGTTGAAATCAACTATATAATCAATTTCAACTCTTGATAAAACAGGGCCCTGATCACGTGGTTTGTAGTTTCTTCGTATAAACCAACCTGTCGTTCGCTCACTGGCAACATTCGTTTAACGGCGCCATCTATCGCATTTCATTAGACAGTGCACTCTCTCGAAATACAATAGTGTTGCAACAAGGCTGACATTCCACATCATCTTTTGGTTTCAGATAGAAATAGATGAAAGGACAAAAAGCCATATATAATCATTACAAATATCGATGCTCTTATATTATTGTAAGTGGCATTGTAACGTGAAATTTTCCTCAACAGAAACTAACCAGATTTGAAAGGTTACCTATGCAGAAACAAAAAATGTATATATTATATGTATAAATAATATATATACACTGTAAAAACATCGGTGTTAGATTTAACACCATGGGTGTTAAATTTAACACCGATCAAGTGTTAATAGAGGACCACACCCACAGGTGTAGAAAATGCACTGTGATGGTGTTGAAAAGTGTTCACCTGACACTTCGTGGTGTTAATTTGACACTGTACCTGGTGATATTTTGACACTGTACTGGTGTTAATTCAAAAATGACACCACATGTTGTTGATTTTTGATATTGCTGGTGTTAATATCAATGGTCTAACACCCGTCCAGCTTCAATAAGAGACCACACCAGCTGGTGTTACTGTGGTGTAAATTTATTTTCACATTTTTTCAACAATGTAGTATTTTAATGTAAAATTCTTGATCGTCTTGTTTAAATTAAAATTCAACAAGAAGTGCAGTTACTAAGAAACTCTTCAAAAAACGGTTTTATATTTGGAAATGACACCCAGAGGTGTTAATTTAACACCATAAATGAGCACCGAAAATTTAACACCAGCTCGGTGTTCACTATTTAACACCGGACTTTTTGCAGTGTATATATATATATATATATATATATATATATATATATACATATATATACACATTGTTTCGAGATCAAAACCTATAGTAAGTCTTTTAGCATCGCAAAGATGCCTCCCCGCATGTTTTGGAACAAGATGATAAGTTGTTCGTTATTGTTATTTCGTTTTCAGGATATTTTAACACATCGTCTCCGAGCCTGTGTCAACCCATTATACCCCAATGAATAATAAAGAATTTTATTGCATGTCAAATCCATTACCCAGTAAGCAATGGTTCAATGACACTTAAAGGGATGGTATAGTTTTAGTTTTGGCGGGGATTCAGATTTTAACTTATTGGGAGATATACTAGAAATCACTCGTGAAATATAAAAGAGCATACAATCGAATAGGAATTCGAAGTTTATTTGATGAATATTGGTTTCGAAACGGTTGAGATATAATATTGTACAAAGACAAGGCACAACGAAGTGATCCTAATGTTAGTAAAAGAGGAGTTCCACCTTTCATTAGGACCTCTTTATGTTTTGATATCCCAGCCATTCAAAACCAATTTTCATCTAATAGACTTTGAATTCCTGTTAGAATCATTCTGTTGTTTCATATTCATAAGAGGTTTCTCATTATCTCACAAAACGATGTGGGGAAACCTGAAGCCCATCTAACCAAAAACTATACTATCCCTTTAACTTCACAAATAATGTTACAGGGTATATAGCACAAGACTTGAAGATTCAAAGAGGCTTGTAAACTACATCCTGCACTAAATCTCCTATATCAAAGGATACTCCCGCATTATTTTCAGACGTTTGTATTTGATCATCTATAAATTGGTTACACTGGGTACAGGGTTTCAGAATTTGTAGTGATTTATGGGATGAGGAATGAGAATGTTTTCAAAATTCATAATGAATCATATTGAACGAGGATGATGACATAGCAGCTTCTTTTGTCATAAGAATGCACGATTCGATGCTCAGGGCATTAAAACAAAAGAAGAAAGCATGCATGAATTCGTCACAGGTTTAAGCAAGTGGTATTCTGATGAAATTACACTACTGCATTATTTAGCCTGCTGTGTCATCATCCATGTTCAATGTATTATGTTTTGGGTTTTTCAAAGTATTGAATTCTCGGCTCAAGGACCTCAATGAATTTAACAAATCTATATGTGGCACTATCTATTTACGTATGTACAACATGACGTGAAATTATGTAAATCATTTGGAATGTTCCTTTAACGTAAAAAGTAACATTGTGTAGCCTTTAATTGCTCTGGTAGGTAAGCAACTTTATAGAATGTACACCCATTGACGTGCTCTGTCGATACTTTTTGCCATCTTCGTGAAAAGTGGTCCGTGATTTGCACAATGTAATGATTTTTGGTGTCGGTGTAAATCTGGTCATAGTCACAAGTGCTTTTTCCCCGAATCATTGTCAATATCACCTTGAATCTGTCATATCGAGGTGTGGTTTGTTAGTCTATCTTCAGACCTTACGAGAGTTTTATCCCAACAGCACCAACGTGTCCCTACGCTCTGCCACCTGCTGTTCGTTGTAACGATTTCTCGACGCTCTTCAAATACGAACTGAATGAAGACTAGCTGTCGACTCCAGCTTTTGAATGGATATAAAGAAAACTGAGGAAACGAGAGTTCAAGGTACGACCAACCGCTGGCTTCTTGCCGCAATATCGGAATCAGACTACTTGAAGACTTAATTGACACTTGTCAACTGACGAAAGCACACATTCTTGAAAAGAGTACGGAGGTAAACGTATTAGGGAACAATAGATTGAATGGAAACTAGCTCATTGTAGATACGTGACGCTTTTATGTTTGTGTTTGAGCACAGTAAAACCGCGAGCGTTTCTATATGGCTTGAGTGTGGAAACTTTTTATTCTTTTTTTTAAAGGAAGGGGGTACAGGCGTGGTATCCTTCGTTAGGCACGCACTTGTTGCATTCTTTATCAGGCCTTACGTTTAGTGTATTCATATCAAGGATTTTACTTTACAAACTATATCTTTATCTAACTTTGTTAAAGATGGAACATGCGACTTTTTTTCCATTATCCACGCAGGTGGCATGTTTTTACAATACATTGTACTTGATTGATACTTAACAATTCTGTTTTAATGCTTCCTGAGATGAAACACATACTTCTTTAAGTTTTCGTATTGTCAAAATTCATGTTAATTGAAGAGTTAGACTAATCTCAATTAGTCGTAGACATTAATATTATTATGCATAATCACTTAAGGAACCCAACAGCAGAGGAAATTGTTAGGTACAGAACATTATTGGAATTGGATATGTAACGTTAACGGTCTGATAGGGAGGACAGAATTCGTTGAAATTAACTTCGTTGTTAAGGTATATGTTCTTGTAATAATATTAACTGTGTTAATAGACAACTTATCTGTAGCGATAGTGTAGGAACTGTCGCTAACAACTGGAGAATAAAATCACGAACCACGCGGCGATGATTTTATTAAAAATCGTCGTATCGTATTACTTGATGTATAAAATTAATGGTGTGACAGTAGCCAAGTAAAGTCACGGGTAAAACGTTACGTCGATTCTTTACTCTTTACAGTTCCTATGCTCTGTCAACATGGTTCTGAATTACAGATTTATCTTGAAAAAGTTGTGATTTTATACAAGAATATATCAATATACTTATCAAACTGTACGATAATTCCATGAGGCAGGTACTATCGAAAAATATCGGACTCAATATCATGGTCTGCCGGTGTCACACGACAGCATAAAGCTGAAATCTTTCACACGTTTTCCTTGACATCAAATTATCGTGGTGAAAGACTGCAACCCTAAAACAGATATCTTACCGATATAAACTCGTTTAGCCCGTGTTGTAAGTGGAAATAAGGGTCATCGCCCCATCTCTAAATAGCGGGCCACTTCGTTCAAAGTTTAAAACTTGGTTCTGGTTATTCATTTTTAATCCATTTAGTGCGACCACGTTTGGCTAAGCAGCCAGGGTTGTGTGACAACTTTTGAAATTCTCGGCCAAGCTCTCAAGTCTTAAGTCAACTCGGGGATGAAAGGAAAAGAGAAGAATAAAATAGACGGTTTCTTATGTGTCCATCTACTCCACAAGGCTTTGTCGACTTTGTCCAAACACGGTGAGGGAGCCCATCTATTGATGAGGCCAAGTTGGACGCCATTGAATTCGAGAAGAGCAATCAGTGTCCACAAATTGACACAGTTGAGTTGGGTTTCTATGTAACCAATGACCGCTAAATCAATTCAACACCGTTCAAAGAATCTTCGTGGAGATATAAAGACATTGGAGATAGAAAAAAAAAAACTTGGTGAGACGGGTTGCATTAGGCTAAAGAGAGGTAAAGGGAAATTGATTTTTAACTGCCATGTTGAAGGAGTGAGAGAAAGAGGGTAATGTACTGACGACAACGAACAAGTGTTTAGGAACACATCAAGTCAAGCGCATGTGACAGATAACCTTAAACATGTTAAATAGGATAACATTTGCGGAGACTTTCTCTGACGCGTAACAAAATGGCACAACTGTTCTTTAATTACTTTGTTTTAAAACTCACATTGATTTTATTGTATTATTATTTTTTTTTCTCTCTCTCTCCGAACACACGTCTTAATGACGAAAACTATTTTTTCCAGTATCATGAATTTTTTTTTCAATCAAGATTGATAGATTCATCATAACAAAACGATCGACTGAGTATTGAAAAATGTACTTCTGAATTTAGCTTTAGTCGAGCTTGTCTGGTAATTATGTTACATCCTTAATCAGAGAAGTTCCAAAAGATTGCCAATCTTTTGTGCATTCATGTGTGTTTGCGCGTATGTATGTGGGTGGTTTTCATTGAACAATACTAAGTATAATTCTCTTCTTGTGCTCTAATCTGGCACTCATAACTCACAATATAGAAGGAAGTGTAGCAGCATTGTGAGAAGGCTACTTCACATAACGTCTCGTATTCCACAGGCTGTACTATATGCCACATATTTAGACATCACACGATGAGAAATCTTAGGCCCGAATTCATGAAGGTGGTACAAATGAAACCATGGTTTAAACCATTGGCAAAAACCATGGAGCGCCAAGTGTCGCATGAAATATTTCGTTATGAAATCAGTCATTTCGTCGATGAAATGATTATTTTGTAACGAAATGACAACATTTTGTAACTAAATGAACATTTCGTCCACGAAATGATAATTTCGTTAACGAAACGGTCATTTTGTCGACAAAATGACCAAGTTCGTAACGAAATATTCCGTGCGACACTCTTGGCGCTCCATGGTTTTTGTCCATGGTTTAAACCATTGTTTCATTTGTACCACCTTCGTGAATTTGGGCCATTGTGTCCTTCCTTCATTACATATTTTTTTAATGAAGTCATGATAATATTTATCGTCTTAATAGCAGTCTCCATTACGACTGCATTACATTTTGTTTCAATAGTAATATTCTTCTTTTTTTTTTACCTGGAACCAACACCATTTCAATTAATTCATCAAGAGAGCCATGCGGTATCGCAGACTCAAGGCAACTGATGAAAAGATTCTAGTGTGCAGATCACCCATAATATAGTTACTTTGTTGTTGTTGTTGTTGTTTTTTTGTTATTTAGATTATTTGTACAATATATTAAGAAATTGTGATACCTGATATTTCCTCTCTATAATCTCTCATTGTCCTCATACTTTCTCCTTCTCCTCCTCCTCCTCCTCCTTCTTCTCTTTCTTTATACTGTCGGCTGCACCTTTTAATCTTTCTCTTCTTCCTCGCTTTCACTTTTCTCTGTCTTCTTCTACTTGTCTTTAATCTTACTACGTCCCCTTATCCTTCGTAAACAGCTCTATTATTATTCTTGGACTTCCGCTCTTACTTCGTTCGTAATTGTTTCTTTTCTTCCATAACTTCCATTCAAATTCTTCTTCAATATGTTTCTCCCTTTTCTATCCTCCTTCGTCTGTTTTTTTTTTTCTTCGTGCATTATTTTCTTCTTCCTCTCCTTCATCTTCTTCTTTTGCTATTTCTCTTTCCTCATCTCCTTCTGCTTTCTCTACATTCTCCTTCCATCTCTCACTTTCTCTACCAGTAACTTGTCTTTTTATCTCTTGCCTTTCACCCATGATATTAAGGGGAAACTGTATAGTCCTTTCCTCCTTCCCGGTGAGCAAATGTTGACAGTTCGCATCTAGATGCCCGACACCAGGCGGGCATGCATAGCGGAGATGCGGTGACGGTAGAGCTGGAGTCACAGCAGCCGAGCCCACTGCGGACCAGCGAGGATCCGTCCCCGGGTGGCGTGTACTCGCGAAATACGGCAGTTCGCTCCCTCCTTTGAAGATTACGTCCCCGACGACAATAGGGACCCTCTGGAGGATTTTAATCTTTAGAGCTTAGAGTGAATTGAGAAGAAGGTATCCTGATTGTTTGGGGGAGGGGGAGAGGAGGGAATGTAGTTGCGGTTCCTTGATCACACTGTCACTTTCTTTCTTACGATGTGATAATGGGGAGGGGGAAAAGGAGTCCAGGGGAAAGGGGAGAGAGAGAGTCATGATTTGGGTGAAAGTTCGTGAGAGATCGGAATAAATGAGACTCTTGTTTTATAATCAATTTGTCCTCAGTGTTGCAATTTTCAGTCTGTCCTTGTTCTCAATGAACTCTATATCAGCAATTTTTCTGATTATGATACGTCATCTCATACACACAAACGCACATATTCATATTGAGGCAAATGGCAGATTGCTTCGAAACAACAGCCCTGCAATGGTCATTACATTGTTGACGTCCGATTTTCCACATGAATAATTAGTTGTCTTCTCTTGTCGTCTTCCGGGGAAAAAAACATTCAACCTGTCCACAGTAAGAAAGTTGACGTTTAGCCTCTCGGAATGAGAGGCTTCAATTACCAAGTTCCTAGGGTAAAAATTATAGATACTATGGGTCTTAATCCAAACCTACCAGTCCACTCTTTACCCCTTCTGGAATATTACATCTATCCTCATTATTGTACACCTGTTTTATGTCAGCTGAGGAACTAGACATCTCATGTTTAGCACTAATATATCCTCATACTGTCCACCTTTCTCAGTATAATATATCCATTCATACTACATCCACTCGTTTATTCACCATATAGTGTTTAAGCAGTCAATGTGCTGATAACCCTTACAAACCACATTCGACTCAAATGCAACAACTGAAAAAAAAAAAATCTGTGAGATGTTAAATGATCGGGGTTGGTAGAGAGCAGAACCGTAAGAATTACTGAAGTGTGGTCTTGAATTTTATCAGTAGAGATATGTTTCAGGTTCGGCCGCATTCCCCCTTTCTTCAATTAGAAATGGTCTTATTAGCAATGTTAAGAGAGAACGAGAAGAAATGAAATGAAATAACGCACAATTTCCACCAGGATTGCCTAAATTGACTTCGCAAACAAACCCGATATGCACAATAAGGTTGAGAACACAGAGCTTCCTAGAACATCATTCTCACATTGTTTGTCCCCAATTCGTCGCCTTATACACGCGATACCACGGGCACGCTTTCAAATCCAGCAAAGGGACAACGGCATTTTCCCCCATTTTTCCCTCTCTCATATCTAGACTTATGATTTCAAACCGGAAAAAGAGTCAAGGGAAGGTGTATCAACCCCCCCCCCTCCCCCCTTCCCCATCCCGAGAAGCGGTAGGTATCAAGGTCGAACTGTTGTGGCGTACATTTTTGGAAATGTAACTTGTGGCCACATAATAAAGATCAAGAAAGCCGTTTCCTTCTCAGTTCTCCTACATTTCTAACTGTCTCTCCCTCTCCATTCTTTTTCTCTCTTTCCTGTGTCAGTTCTTCTCTCTTGTTATTCATTCCTTCATCTTTCTCTCTCTCATTCCTCCCTCTCTTTCTTCATATCTTAAAGGGATGGTACAGTATTAGTGGAGATGAGAATCAGGCATTTAACTTTTTTGTGAGATATCAAAAAAAAAAAAACACTTAAGAAATAGTACAGAGCATACCATTCTAAGAAGAATTCACAGATTATTTGACGAAAATCGGTTTTGGAATGGCTGAAACATCCAGAAACAAAGTAAAACAAAGCGATCGTTATAAAAGGTGGGTCCCACCTTTTATTAGAATTGCTCTGTTTTGGATATCTCATCCATTTCAAAACCAATCTTCATCAAATAAACGTTGAATTCGTCATGGAATCACATGCTCTTTCATATTTCATAAGAGGTCTCTCGTTTTTTTTTTTTTTTCACCAAAAAATGTTAGAAACCTGAAGTTAGGTCTCAACCAAAACTGTATGATCCCTTTAAGGTCTGTCTTCTCCATCTTTCATTCTTTCATCCTTCTTTCTCACTCACCATTTTTTTCCTTTTCATGAATGATGTTTGTTGTCAAATCGAGGAAATTAAGGAAATATAAAAAAGCCTCCCCCCCCCCAAAAAAAAAAAAAAAAAAGTGGATGAAGGGCAAAGGGGTAACATGGAGATCGACACAGACAAAAAAAAAAAATACCGTTACAGTATTGTGGCGAGTCCAAATAAAAAGAGAGAAAAAAGACAGAGAGGACAAAGTGAATAATATGACGGAGAATAAACAGCTTAAACGAGTAAATACACCTGCCTCTGTACACTGGGGACCAATTGGCGCTAGGTGGACACAAAAGCCCCCAGCGGCCGGGATAAGCCGCGCTAGTGGTCCGCGTGCGGGTATGCAGTGTGCCACGGATACCTTAATTGTTATTTTTTTTCAATGTTATGATTTCATGTCGACCATAATCAAACAAGAAATGTAATTTACATTTTCATTGTAATTTACATTTTCAATTTCCTTTTTTGCAAATACATTTTGATATAGTGGTAGGAATTATGATTACAATTCAAGTCTCTTTCGAATCAAGTCAGCGATAGTGTATGAAAATGTGAATGAGCAATTTGCGATGTATAAGTCATTTTGTTTGTCAGATAGATTTCCAGTATTCGAAGGTAGATTGTACCTCGATTAACTACGATAAGAAACTTCATCTCTCCTGTGTTTGTCTGGTAATGATAGAGCATTCTGGATGATAAATTAATTAGTGATTTATGGAAACATACAAAGAAAAGAATCGAAATCACATACAGTAACAAATTTAAAGCACACTTGTAGCAGCGGGTGCAATGTTTTATTCTCAACCTCCTTTCCTTTCACGCAGCTCATCTAATGTATCTCGTGCTCGATGTGCGATAGCATACCTAAATAAGATGTATTTCAAGAAATAAAATGTGAGAATTTTTGTAAGCTTTCACGAATCATACCCATTGTTCTATAGCAAGACTTATCAGTAGCAACAGTCCGCTCCTACTGCTAACCTCTCTGTTCTCCTTTTTCTTTTTCTCTTCACTCCCACATTGTTTTTTTTTTCTCCATTTCCCTTTACCCCCTCCCCCGCAGATCACTAATCACTAATGAGCATGTATTATATATAAATGCATAATGCACGACGTTTTATATCGTTTCATGTGCGTTTCACGACCCCCCCCCCCCCACCAACAAAAAGAAAGACGCTGGAGAGAGAGAAAAAAAGTGTATAAAGTATGAGAGACCTCAATATACTTTGAATTCCTAAGACAAACCTTTTGTCAGTAATGCATGTTCAATCAATTGTATCTCTTCGTATTTTTTTATGCTGCCTTCAGGACTCAAGATAGGACTATTTTTGCTGGGTTGCTCTACCTACACAATCATGGCACATGACATCGAAACATATTATAAGCGACTTCTGAACCGAACGCCATATAGAACCAATCGGGCATTCATTGTGATTCGGAGCGCACTTGTCAATTTGGCGTGTTTGCCGTCGAATTTGTATCACCGGGTATCAGAAAAATGCTTGCAAGAATCTTATTGACTCAACCTTTTACAGGCCCAGCCGATCATCCATTTCTCCGGGCCCGATCCGTCAACTTTTGGAAGTAGAAAAAAAAAGGGGGGGGGGGAAGAACGAGAGAAAGATCCGACACAATAGGAATGATATTGTTATTCGGTAGCTGTGTGTACGCGGTTGCTATGGGCGCGACATGCTTTCCCCAAAATTCGTTACCAAGTTGATGCACTGACACCGGGCATCACTATTCGTTTTCTTTGTCTAATTCTCACTCTTCCATCTCTCCCCCTCGTTCTTTCCTTCTCTTACTCATACTCACGAATGGAGATGGGAAAAGGAACCATATTCTGCAAAACATGATCAACATCTTGGCCATCTAAAAAAAAAAGAATAATTATCATCATTGTGATTGCGTTGACGACTGATTTCTAAGTTTACTCTCCATTTTTAAGAAAGCAATTGAGGAAATACGTGCAGACCCATAGAATAGGAGAAAGAATAGTTGATATTTTTTGAAGAACAATGATATTGTAGACGGAGAAATATATATATATATATACAGATAGATAGATAATAATAGATCATAGCGAATTAATCTACAGTACATCATAGGAAGAACTATACATTTCATAATTTTGATTCTTTAAGACCGAGACGACAACTTGAGTATAGAGAGTGTGTTGTCTCTCATCAGTCATTCTCCTTTTAATTTGTTTCGATTTTGTCAGAAATGAACGGAATTCCAATGTTTTGTTAACATTTCAGAGATAATATTTTTCTTTTTGGTGTTCTTTGTCAGGAGTGAATACAGCGCACCCGTTTATGTAAGAAACATTTCACTTCTGGTCTACCACGCTGTCATGATTGGCTTCCATCCTTTTTTCATGAAAGACTTTATTTCTATGCTTTTAATTATACAATGACAGATCACAGCATTTTGCAATATAATGTTCATTAACTACAGAAAGAAATAGATGCACTTGTAATAAGATATAGAAATGATAAATTATGACTCAAAAATAAAAATGTGTAAGAAGACTTGAGTTTATCTTATATTATTAAAAAAAAAATAGACATTGGTAGGAATAGCTATAGAAAGGGCAGAAGGCCGCATGTGCTTTTTGTCTAAGAGTCAATTCCGTATAGAGTCAGAGTGAAACACTTAACGCATTTGGCGCCCCTTTGCATCCCCGTGGTTTCTTTGAGTACGATGTATACAAGTTTTCTGCTACCATGGAGGAGGTAAAACAGTGACCTATTTGGCGCACTTCAGAGATAATGTCCCGAGTGGTACGAGTTACCTACCCATCGCTCTTAATCCTATCAAAGGGAGGCGTGAGTTTGAATAGTTTGGTCCCTTTAAAAGGAAGATGATGAGGGCTGGTGTTAGTAACGCCACCGATCATCATTGTATCGCTAAATCCAAACTTTCGGTTTGGGCAAACAGCATTCTGCTTTCACCGCACAAACCCGAGAGGCAACAAGAAAAGGAGAAAGCAGTGGGGCTCTACGCGATGACTCTTTGATTCATTCGATCTTTCGGCGGGAAAACAAACACGGCCATTATGTTCAGAATCTCGTTGCGTAGCTGTATTTGACTTGAAAACCCCCTTCTCCTCTCTAACCCTAAACTCTCTAATCATCGAAGTCACTAAGTCGCCCTCTGTTCATACAACGACGATGAGCTAACCAAACAGCGCCGACTGTTGTCAAGATTTTAAATCGAGTTAAACTCTGTTTGCTGTTCCACGCGAAGTGTCCAGTCCACTATGTTCCCTCCCCGGCTATTCATGGGCTTCTGTGTGGCCCGGGCGTTGCCTTGAGAGATACATCAAATGCTATGAAATGAGAAGAGATAGGGGGAGAGAAATCAGATGTTAATCCCTATTCTCCACAGTCAAACAAGACTGGAGATTGAATGGAGAAACGTTTTCGTTTGATCTGCAATCGAGTCTCGGCATGTTATAGTTACCGCTGCTAATCAGATTGAACAGGGCAAGGATTGTTCAACGTGTTTGTTCACTGCAGGTCCAGCTCTTTATCTTTTCATTCCCCACTTTGTTTTCTCTGGAACCAAGGGAAGGTGGTGATACAATGTATTGTCGAGACTTTCAAACCATCTCCCTCTACTCCTTTGTTCGCACCGTCAGGCAGGCATAGCGCAGATTTGCCCGACTATTTCCCTAGTGACTGAATAATAGTATCATAGGAGGCTATGATATCAAGTATATTCTTGACACCGCTGCAGCCTATCTCGTCAGCACCGAGACGGGAAGAAAATAGCGCCATCATCGTCAACTAGTCATTGTCTATTTGCTATTGTTAAAGAGATAAAAATCTTTGGTATGTTGACAATTCTAGGGGAAGGGAAGGGGAAAGGGGGATTTCAAATTAAAGTTATTATGATGAGATGTGCCAAGTTTATAAAGCAAGTTTACGTTCGCATTGTAATCACTCTATAATAGCTAAGAAGGTTCTTCTCGGTCCAACTGTGGTAATAAATCTTGAATGGAGACTCATGTCAGACCACCTAACCGAATGTCAGACACAGGGCCCGACTTTAAGGAATGATTGCCTGTAGATGAGTTTTGATTGAGGAGAAATAACAAATGAAACTGACCAAGAATCACTTTGTACAAATTTGAAGATCCAAACAAAGTATCAGTTTATGCAAAAATTTACAATGTAAATGAAAATTTAGTTTTGATGCCAGACGATGGAACGACGGCCAATCGCAAGGTGACTTTTCCATTGCGTTCCGACACCCTCCCACACCCCCTCTCCTTTTCTCAGTTTTCTCAGTTTTCTCAGTTGTCAGGGTGGATTCAGCGATTCCCAGCAGGCCCAGTGAGACACCAATTTGATGTGATTACATAGTTATAACACCTAACAGAATAGAGTTGTAGATGGTTTTATGTCTTCAGCTTCGGGTAGATGTAAAACCAATTTTTAGCTAGTCGCTAGATCGATGACACAACGAAGCATTCCAGTGGACAATTCAATGCAGTGTTCCAACTCTATTTCAAATCAATTTAACTCACTTTAAGATTTGTTTCAATTTTTAAACAGAACACAAACTAACAAGGTATGCAGATGAGATGACAATACAGTGACGTAAGTTTGTAAGTTGTTATCATTCTTTTGAAACAAATATACTTGCTTGCTTGATTTGTAGTCGTTTTGTTTGTTTGATTGATTTTATTTCATCACGGATTAAAAAAAAAAAAAATCTGATTTCAACTATTAGCTGGTTTTCAGCAAGGCCGTGAACATTCATACAAATCGTATGTTTTATACAAACAGGTTACAACGAATCAATCAGAACGTGTACAAATTAATAGTAACATGAAATATTATGCAATGTACAAAAGAAGGAATGAGGAAAGGGCTGTCATCCTATCAAGTACAGTAGGCTACCATTATTTTCTTTATTATGACGGCCCCTGCAACATGGTACATGTCATAGAAGAGATGATGCAACAATCTACTGTATTTTGTATCTGAATGATTTATAAAATTTGTTTGTAAAACTTTAGCAGTATTTTCTCATTGTAGAAAATCCAGCTTTACCAAAATCTCTATAATTACGTTCTTGTTGTATTTTCGTTCATACGGTGTATTCTTGAAAGAAATAAGTTGCAGAGATAAATCTAAATTGACATTTTGATGAGGAATCATTGCTAAAACTATAACTTCAACACGAAGAGAGGCACATTGATACACTGTGATCAGTGGAATAACACATGTAAACAGAATGAAACGCAGTCTACCATGGCTTCCACTGTGTTAGTATATACAACCAGAGACTGTTCACGCTATTGCATTTGGACGATCTTGTGACTTGATGTTACAATATAACCTAAATTTCTTCCTCTTGTTACACTTAAAGTGTTGCATCATATTGCGTAGAATGAATAATACTGGTACAATATACGCGTGTAGGCCCCAGTAAATCTTGAGTTATATTCATTTCACAAAGATCCTAACAAAGTCCTCATTGTTACTATTAAATACACGTGGACATAGAAAAAAACTATAAAAAAATGATAATCTGTCTGAAAAGGTGATTGGGGATTTACAGACTAGCGATAACATTTACCCCTTTCCTTTTTCCCCTTTGCAGTCTATTTATTGCAAGGAGACAGTTTCGTGTTATCTACGAGACGTCTTTCACCAACCTGAGGAGTCGTTTAAATAAATATCGAGATTTGCCAAAAGACCAGCGGGAGCCTAGCGGGCTGCCAGTCCGGCAGTAACACTCATGATAATAGCTGACGGAAGTCAACTGATATAGTCCCCTTAAACAGAAACACACAAAAAAGGTTAGAATACAGTATTTTGCAAGCGTCAAATCGCAACTTTTCATCTTTTGTTTTGGTCCGGAAAATAAGATAAGGTCGACGCCACTTTGAAGTGGTCTGAATGCTTTATTCTATTCGATATTTGGAATGGCACTTGTAAAAGTAGCCCAAGCTCTTATGAAAAAATAAAAACAAAACAGGATGTGAAAACTTAAATCGGCAACGTCTTTTTTCTTTTTTTCTTTTAAATAGGATGTATAACCGGGTTCACAGTGTTAACATACTAAATGTATCCAGCGAATGGCGAGGACATTGCAAAACAGATTTATGGGACAAGTTGCTTCCGAGTCTTGTTCTTGTTTTCAGGAGTTGCGCTCGGCATTCAGCGTAGACGACCACGAATACCTGAAAAACAGAATCAAAGAAATAAGAAAATTTTGCTATTAGAACCTACGCAGTCACCTAACAGCAAAATAAACAAATGGATAAATGAATAAAACGAATGAAATAAAAGCAAGTACATGTGTCACTCACTAAGTCTTTAACAAACCATTGCAATAAGGCACGCAAAGAACTGGTGATAATAATATTTGTTATTATGCCAATGAAAATGATGACGATGATTTTATCAACAACAATACAGATAGCTGTTGTAGCTATGATAATGATTAAGATATACAATGCAACAATGATAATAGCATCGACAATTTTATTGCTGTCACCATAATCATATTCAGTCATTGTAATGTCAACAGACACATTTAATGATTAAAGCTGAAAATAACAACTTATAATGAAATAATATATTTTCAAGAATGACATTATGCAATTGATTTAAATTCACATTGGACGAATGGGCCACTATATAGAAAGTAAGAACGACTACTTATGATGACGTAATGATGCGTCATAGTAACAATCAATAAAATTAAGTTTGCCAAAAATGTAGTCTCAATATAACGGACGCGTGATGTTTTCGTCGTCTTTGATCAAACAGACAAAACAGGAAAAGCAAGTCTCTACCTCTTGTCACGCTCTTTCGCCCATTTCTCTTTCTATCTCTTTGTCCTGCCATTTCTTCCTCTATCTTACCCTTGTATGTTTAAACATCAGTAGGTGAAACAAGGGATTGCACATGTATTAGGAATGACACGAAGTCAGTGATGTGATAAAAGTGTATTATGACATCACAGTGTCTCGCGGAGAGTTCGTCATTCCCTCCATAGTTCGCTCCTAAACATTCGGCCCCCTTCCCTTCCAGCGCACGACTTCGTTTGGTGCACTCTTGTTCGGATAATCCACCACGGAATACCGTCGACCTCTGCGTCATCGTATTTACCGGGTATGAATTCTCGAAGAGGAACGTGTAATAATCGAAGTGGCAAGAAGAGAATCCACGCGAAAACGAAGTTTCGTCATAAACAAGAGCGGGTTTACTCGGTCATTCTACGTCCTTGAAAGGGAAGAGAATTGCATGGGAAGAGTGGTCCGCCTTCCCCTCTTATATCTTTATTTTTTTGAGCGTGAAAACGTCTCGCAGGACGTTCTTGCAAACATCCTGTTTCGCTGCTCCACAGCTCTCTAATGGTCCTTCCGGTGTTGACACAGAGTTGAGCAAAATCGAGCAAAAAAAGTAGAAATAAACAAGAGAAAACAAAAATATGGAGGAAATTTTAGCATGAGTTCTGTATGGAATATCGTCTGAAGTTCTGGGGACCCACAGTTTTAGAACGGGAGATGTCACGCGCACTAGCTTCCGGAATTATCCATCAATGTACCGAGCTGGTCGTGTAAAGAGATGCTTAGGGTTTCGTAGGGACGATGAAAGGGGGAAGGGAAAGGGAGGGGAGGGAGAGGGGGCGAGGGGTAAGGAGAGACAAGGTGATAGGTACGAACACGGAGACAAGTGATCGTCCATTTCGTCGATAAAGCGGGAAGAAATTCGAGCGAGTTAACCTCTCCATCTTTGCCACTCTTCGCTAGTTCTTTAGAAACTCTAGTATGCAGATCACGCCTTGATAAACACGGAGTAAAGTTCCTTGATTGATATATCTTATCGACCTGTATAGTGATCAAACTCGAATACATTCCCAATTTACTCCCTGAAGAAACAAGAGGAGTCGTAGAGGGATTGTACAAATTTAAGCTCGCCTACAGTGGCATCAATCTCAACCCATCACGCATGCTCAGTGTTTAACATTGTGTCAAAGGAACAGAGAAAGCGGGAGGAAGCAATTAACGTCCTTTGCAATCAGTCCAATTTTAAACGAAGCACATTTTCATGCCTTTCACCGTCTCGAAGCCAATACTGAAGATATTGCAAATGTAAATAACTCAGACCACTATCGGGCGTTTAAGCAGACACACCCTGCTTATCATCTCTCGTGGAAATGATAGGAAATCTCGGTAAATCTTTGAAATCTGTTTGTTTGAAACCAAAATCTGATCTGAAGAAACTAGGCATCCAGTAATCATGTCGATTTATAATTGTAGCTCAAATTGTGATTTGAAATAACTCGCAATCATTATCGCGTTTTGTGCATAAAGACTGCTGACATGTGTGAAAGTTTGTAATACTGCAACAAAAACAAACAAACAAAAAACAAAGCAAAACAAAAAACATTGAACAAGATTACAAAAAAGAGGCAACAAAGACTTTCCAGCATTTTGGTATCAATATTATAAAAATATGCTGTACTATAAAGCATGCAAATAGTTTACGTATCAACTATTGCATGACTCCGCATCGAGGCTATCGATAAGTTAATAAGGGTTTTAAACTGATGGTATAGCAGAGATCTATGATCACTGACTTTCCGCCTTTTTCGGGGGGGGGGGGGTTGGTCAAACTTCCTGTGTTTCAAAGAAAATTGTTAGAAGTGATGGATTGAAGAAAGGGGAAAAATTACATAAACCTGAGTGAAGTCCACGGATGTGACCAATCCTTGCCACAGTTTGATGGATTATAAAATCGACTTTTGAGCCGTTTGTCTCAGAAATGTCAACTAAGGAAAATCTTGGCTATTGCACGAAAGATATTAGTGACGCAGAGGCTAGAAAAGAAAGCTCTTCTTTCACAAAGCCTGTTAATTATATTGTTTGATATAGTCCAGTATCATATGATGTGATGTGATATGATATGATAATATATGATACGATGATATGATATGATATGATATGATATGATATGATATGATATGATATGATATGATATGTGATATGATATGATATGATATGATATGATATGATATGATATGATATGATATGATATGATATGATATGATATGATATGATATGATATGTGATATGATATGATATGATATGGAATGACATGATATAATATGCTGAGCCGATATATTTTCATAGTGGTTCACATCATCGTTCTCATGGTCTCTATTTTGTATGCTCCTGACAATAAGCGTAGGCGTAATATTCTCTAATGTTTTATTTTTCGTATCTAATAGTCAGTTGAATAATATTATTAATTGGAATGAAAATTTCATTAATATTTTGGTACTTGTTTGCATTTCAGTTGATAAAACTGATAGGTAAAATTATACGTGCGGAAGTAATATAAAATATTAGAATTATGGTCAAATGAGAGAAAGACAATGTATATTGATGAGTTTCGTCTACAAATTTAAAGTCGTCAAAACATGCTATAAGTGCTCTGCATCACCTTCTTAAACAACCAATTATCATCTTCAGCACTGGAAGAATAAAAACAACAAAATATCGGACTCGAGGAAAAGAAAATGGCTGCAAGGAAAATGAAAATACTACTTACAGATCAACGTTTAAGATGATGTCTGAAGGCAGGACGTGAGAAGGTGATGACAAAATGTTTCAGTTAGTCAAGGAAAGAAAAAAGTTTGTGAGACGTGGGAAAGGGCAGAGTGGCCGCTTAATAACCCTTCTTGACCCTCATTCCAGGAGCGAATACTCCGTAAATTTTTGGGCTCCCGCTCGGAGTTTGAGTCTATAGACATTAAAATATCACATTTTTAGCTAAATGTTTTGTCACTTAGATCGTTTGACAAACCTCATTGTCGAGCCCCTGTTTCGTTGTTCAAACTACGTGGCTTTCTTAGTTAGTTCTTTTGTCCTTCTCCCCTCCTTCTTCTTCTTCTCCCTTTTTGTCCTTCGTTTTTTTTTTTCTTCTCATTCTGTGTATGTACAGTGCGGCTTGCCAAGGCGGTTTTCCCTTGATAGTTATTCGGTGCACCTGCAGAAGCTTGTTACGAAATGGCATCCCGAATTCTAAGGTAGGAATGAAGAGAGAGAGGGGGAAAGTAAATCTATTACAGAAAAAGGAACTCATTATCATTACAGGACGTCAAACATAACCATTTCCCAAATTGTGTGCTCAATTACTTAATGCTTTTATATCGCGAATGTGTATCGCCGAGGAAAGCGCATGCGGAGGGGGGAAAATATAATCCTAAACGCAATCACAAATATTCCCGCTTTCAGCTTTCAGCGCCCAATAACAACTTCGAGAGATCTTGGGCTTATTGCAAAGTTCACCTTACCTTTTTTATTTTCCTCTCAAATCGCTGGATGCAGACAAATCCTTAAATGGAGACTTCCGGATGTCTCCAGAAATCTCGATTAATTGATATATTTCTCGGCGTCTTGTATCGTCCGTCGGGCAATCGATTTTCGTTTCTTTGGTATCGCACACATCGATATTGGAATGTGGGTTCTTTCTCGGACCCTATTGTTTAACCTTTAATACGCATTCGGATAGAGTTGATCGTATAAATTTGTAAAGCTGCAGATGAGACGCTTTTGACAAGATTTACAAATACGAGCATTGTTCCAATTGGCGCTAATGTGAGGCAATAATATGACAATCTATCCGTTATGTACACATTTGCTTAATGCCCATTAACAATCAATGGGATTATGGTTGTTTGAATGAACAATTAACAAAGATTATGCGAGCGAATCTGGCGATAGGGAGCACCCTAATTTCAATCAAATTAGCAGCGATAGTCTTGCTTCTGCGCTTTCGATCACATGCAATGAGCCAACGTCACTCTACACATACTATCACAGAATCACGTTAGACAAATCATAAGTTCATCATACCTGTATTGGTCTCCCGATAAGAATGTGCTTTTGCTTAGTTTCGTTTTCTTTAACTGTCATCGCTTGTCATTAACTTATCTTAAGATTGCATGGAGCTGAAGACAGTCTGCGTCAATATCTTTGGGAAGTAAGACACTTACCCCATGGTTACTGATAGTGGCACGAATTATCAATAGTTCCATTATATTATAGTCCTTTGTTTGTCTAAACATCATGAATTGTAATTGATTTCCTTGCAAATTGTCTTGCTGACAGTACATTAAATATTACAAAAGGAAATCCAGAACATTTTATTCACTGTGCCATGACATATTTTATCAGTTGTCTCCCTCCGTGCAAATGTATTTGGAAGATTGCAACTGCTGATCTACATTCTAACAGACATGTCTGGGAAAAAAGAACCAGTGGGACTCGAACCTGTCATCTACTGCTTCCCGAGTAGCGACACTACCACCAGGCTATCCCTTGTTGCTGGCAGTGACACGATGAACTTGGAGCAAATCCCATGCTCTGAAAGGGAGACAACTGATTAAAACTGTCATGGCACATCTTCATCCCTCTGCTTTAATGATCTCTTGCCTTCATCTCAGGTTTATTCTCTTAGACATCATCCTACAGGTAATTTTCTTCGCTGATTGTGATTTGCGCACTTACTTCTGACGATTTTGAATGAGAAACGAGAAAATGGGGGTGAGGGAACTGCACTGGAAATGCCTTTAGAAACTGTCAAAACTTGGCGAACCATCACGAAAATCCTCGTGACGTCATGTCGGGGAGGAGCTCCAAAACAATAATCTCATACAGAGCTATCAGTTTGAACCATAGTATCTTTATCTTGTATGGCGTAGAATAAGCTCGAGCTGAGTCACAGATAGAAACAGCAGTTCATGAGCAGAGAGACATCAATGATTACAAAAATAACAGTCACTGCAGGTGAGTATTTTGTGTTGTTTTGTTTTTTTGATCTCAAATCCGAGATCCGCAGTATAATCTTTACTCATTTTTCATTATCAATCGAGAGCATCGCAGAGCAGGTATGTATTATACCTTAGCCTTCACTGTAACTATTCGTGAAGCCGCAGCGATTCGACGAGCTATGGGCCGCTCCACTCGGCAGGAATGAGTTCGACGCTGGTTGTCCAAGCCCTTCGCAAACGTTCGCCTCGAAGAAAGTAATGCAACTTACTTCTTCCTTGTTAGTTTCGCTACAGCCAGCTATACAGCAAAGCTTGCCGGCATTTACACAGATGATTAAAAAGACAGCTTACAACTTAAATTCAGAGGTCAGAATACGACCAATTTATGAATAACGGCGTTCATAACAATCTGCTCAGCTGATCGAAGAATGAACAAACGAAGCTCGCACAACGAGCGTGTATCAGTCAAATGGAAATGATACACCGCGAAATTTAAACCAGTCGTGGTTTTTTTTTTTTCGGCATTCATCACAACACTGGCCAGACTCGCCAGCCAAACTCATAACGACTGTGATATGAGTCTAACCAACTGCTTGCGCCCCCCCCCCCAAAAAAAAAGTGGCCCTCGAAAACATCTAAAATCCCCATTTAATCCAGCCTTTAAAAAAATAAAAGGTTTTGATGTTGATATGAAAACTTATAACTAATAAACCAATGCTGTAATTTTTACATCTGTGAATGTGAACTATCGTCTTATATTTAGACTTCGAATATAATACTGCATAGATCAAAATTGGCAAGTTCTTCGGCAGTGGCAACACGTTACGTCTTAAGTCAAGCCAACAATTAACCTTTTTTTTCGGGGTTGGGTTTAAATAGCATGCGTAGAAACATTGTGGAGAACTAGATGATATTTTTTTCCATTTCTTTTCATTTCAGAGATTTCCTAAAAAAGAAACATAAAGGTGAAATGTATACATTTAAAGTTATTTGAGCATTTTAAGAGGCTAAATTAGTTTGATTGCAGAGACCCTTTAATTTCGAGCTTCTTTCTCTCCTCTCCCTCCCCGAATACGTGTGGGTCCCGGATGTATATGATCATGTATATTTTGAGGTGTATGCCTGACTTCCATAACTATCACACACCCCTTTCCCTTACAAGCGCTAGACCATGTGACACTTCTACCCACCCTTGTAATTTAGTAGACAGCCTAGCTGCTGCTTGGTATACCTACCACAACCAACTTCACCCTCGGAGCTATCGAGGTACGCATCGCATCTTTCACTACTGACAAATAACTTCCGCCAGTAGCATAGCCCCTTGCTACGGACGACTGGAAAGGGTGTGCAAAATGATGTTAGGTGGGAACCTCTTGCTACTATACAATCCCACCCCACCCCGTCTAATCGGTACCTTCCTTCCTTCCGCCGTATATGAAGCATAAAAACCACCCTCTCCACCCCAACCCCATCCCGACCCCAACTGCCCCCTTCCCCCTGCCAGTCTGCCGTCGACATGTTGTGACCTCAGTCTCGAAAGTGTCACGTGACGACGCCTTATGCCGGTGGGGCTTTTTGAGGAGCAAACAACTCGAACGTGTTAAAGTTCAAGGGCGAGGGGCGAGGGAGAAATGGGGAGGAAGTGAGGTACAGTCATCAAGGGAGGGGGTGCAGGTATGTGTGTGTGTGTGTGTGTGTGTGTGTGTGTGTGTGTGTGTGTGTGTGTGTGTGACTCTGTGTCACGTGAATCACTAAAATTCATATGGTTCTAAAATACAACTTCCCATGCAATGTCCATTATCGATGCTAGATTAAGCTCTCACCTTTATCATGTTTATGTTGTTACCTTTGTTGAAATCATCTTGTCAACATGGAGGGGGGGGGGAGACAGAAAGACAAATGCAGAAGTAAAATGGCAGATCATTTCAGACAATGCGGAATACTTCTATTTTAGTGTCTACGCAACGCAAGTCGATGGACCAGGAGGGAAAAAACTTAGAGAAGATGAACTTGGACTGTCCCGTGTGTAGCTGCCCTGGTTTGACATGTGATGCATCTAACCGACGAGGGCTTTTTTTTTTAACTCAAAATCCACGTATGCACTGGTCAACTGCTCTTAACCACCTCATGCTTCATCTGCATGTGTGATAGAGTTTTCATCCTGCACGTGTCAAAATGAAGAGCGCTGGCTAGATTATTCGTCTCAGTTTTGACACGGATGACAAACGTGGAACACACCACTGAATGCACCTTAACAAAGGATGAAACCTCCCCAAACTCTCTCCGTACGACTCCGATAACCCTCCCGGTCTTGGATGACAGATCGCGGTGTGACAGCGCTCGGAAGGGGTGCAGATTTTCGTGCCCTCCTCGCCCCCTCGTCAGTCACCAACTCGGCAGTCCTCGATCGAGTCCCTTTCTCATTGTATTCTTTTGCGCCTCCTGATTTTCCTTTCCCACTTTCTCATTCTCTCACCCTCCCGTACTCCCCCTTCCTCCATCCCTCCCCCTCCCCTCTATCTCTGCCCTCCTTCTCACTCTCTCCCAAAAAATCTTTCTCCTCTTTGCTCCTTCTCTCTCTCCATCTATATATTGATCTATCTGTTTTTTCATATTTTGGTAATCTATTTGTGTATCTATAACTCGCTGGCTAACTATCTAGCTTAGTTGTCTATTCGGCTGTCTGTGTACACATCATTTACACTTGTAATATATCAATGTAATACACTTGTAATATAATGATTTATATAGTAATGTAAAGAGATGAAAATAATAGAATGAGATGTAGTTGTATTATTATGATAGAAAGGTATGTTTTGAAATCAAATACATGTATTGTATATTTTGATTTGTTTGTGTATAAATGTATTTTTGGTCAATTTGTTTGTGAGTATGTAATAGTACTTGTTGAGTGTGGGTTTTTTTTTTACCATGTAAGATGTATTTACATGTTTTTCTGTATTGTCCTTTTTCTTTGCCTCGTGCCTCCTGTTCAATCCAG
Source organism: Diadema setosum (assembly GCF_964275005.1). Lineage (NCBI taxonomy): Eukaryota > Metazoa > Echinodermata > Echinoidea > Diadematoida > Diadematidae > Diadema > Diadema setosum. The sequence goes on from NC_092697.1 coordinate 31,374,092, forward strand.
GAGACAACCTAGCCTTTCATGTTACATTGTTTATTGATACCATAGAGAATGTTGAACAACAAAAATCTACTTACCTCCTCATTTTCCATCAATACTTAGTTCGGGGACATACATTTAACTCCATTTTAATCTCTATATCTTTCTCTTTCCCTTTTTAAAAGGGCCCTATCTCTCTCACAAAAGCAAACACATCACATCTCTCTCACAAAAGCAAACCTTATCACTTTCACATATGAATATATATGATAATATCCATATATATATATATATATATATATATATATATATATATATATATATAGTGATTATATTCATTAATAAAATCAATGTTTCATTACTGTTATTTACAATTGTTGGTCTGATGCATTACACAATGATGCTTCATTCTTTGGGGTTTTTTTTTTGTAAGGATTCATTGCACTAGTTCACTTCAGTCATCACCGTTTAACCAATGAAATAAAGAGAAAAGATCATCTTGTTCTCTAAACCAATAACAGACAAACGTCATCACAGAGACTAATCATGGTCCTTGGTGGCTCGAACCGTCTCTGTTTGTGTGTTTTACTCCGATTTGTGATGGTAACATAAATGTCACACTTTTTCCACCAAGGGGAGGCGTATCGAAGATAAAAGAGACATGTAAACAGACAATGACAACAGAGAGACAATTGTTTGAATTCCATGGTGGCGCATTTCTCTGCCATGACTTGTCATTGCAACATGCTTTCAGTCCAAACAATTTAACTTCGGATGAAATAACATTTTTTTTTTTCTCATGACACATCGCCGTGGTTTATTCCTCTCAACCATCACTTATGATGAAATCTGGGTCGATGATCAAGCAAAAAGTGCAAAACTTCAGACAGAAAGAGGAGAAAAGGGTGTCGCTCTCCGATGCGATTTGTCAAATATACCCCAATTATCAGGCGAAAATAACAAACCCTTCGGCCAGGGGTAAAGCACTGCAAATAAATGTGTGATATCTCAGCGAAGAAACTCTACTCTGGTCCGCAAAAACATTGCAATCCTTCTCCCTCTTCCGATTTGAAGCTAGGAACTTGAGAAAAAAAAAGAAACAAAGTCGTAAGCAAACAGGGTTGGGTAGAAAAAAGGGTGGAGTAGAATGTATGTCAACCCTGTTCACATTAGGAATCTAGAACTGTATGTGAATAAGGTTACAGTTTTATTAATTCGTCATCAGGTGTGACATGTTTAATATAAGATAACCTTTCAATTTAGGAGATAGGACAAGTTTTTGAAAAAAACAACAGCAGTTAAACATTTATTTCTCTGAAAGTTTGTTGAAGCGGCAGAACAAAACGTTCATTCCGCTTGATAATATTAAAGATAATCTTCTGTTGTTGACATAGGAAGTTTGGAATAAGCATCGGTTTCCTACTTCTTTGCAATGAACAGATTTGCACATACCTTATCCTTCCTTCTACCTATCATTATCTACTTCTTTGGGTGTTTTTTTTTTTTATTCCCATGCAAAGAAAGATCACGTTAAGAGCGAATGCTCAAAATTAATGCTGTTTAAACGCTAACCCCGTAAAGACGAAAGAATCCATTACGAAATTTATTTAATTTTGGTAATTATGGCAAATCTTACTTGGACGCAGGCTTAAGAAGATTTATTTTTTTTTTCAGATTAGCAGGCAAAATTGAACTTTTTGTTGGGCTTTAATTCGTCAATGTTTGAAGGATGTTTCTATTAGTATTTTTTCATCTATAAAACATATAAAAATATACGTCGAAGAGTAACGTAAAGTTGGAAGTTAAGATTCCATTTCTTTTGTGACGTCACGTTACCCTGTCTTCTTATCACTTGAAATCGATATAGTAATATTTGCTGAGTATGTAACTTTTATTCACTCTGACACCAGTGCAGTGGAGCATTGGCGTGCTTTGCACTTTTCACACCTCCAGATACGCACACCGGGAGTTAGACAAATCGAGCCTGAGTGTGTTGCCCTGTATGAACTTGTTTATATCTGCCAAGGGGCGGCGCAGTGATATTTCCGAGGTGAAGTGGGGGAAAAGCTGTAGAACAAGGAGCAGAATGAGAAATTATCCCATATGATTGATGTGTGGGTAATACAGCTCGTTTGCAAACAAGCCCCAACGAGGTGTTGTGACACCAAACAATAGCTCCCAACGTGAGTCGATGTCGGAAGGGTTTTCTTTTTTTCCGTCAGCGAACCAGGGAGTGGACGGGAGAGGGTGGGGAGGGGGATAAGAGCGGATGTCGAAATCTGCGCGGGCAACATATTGGTATACACTGTGTATAACGCCAAAGTCCTGTTTAGTGGTAGGTGCAAAGCGGAGCATTAGCGAGGATCTTCGTCGAAAGCTAGCCCTCTTCTTAACGCCACCGAGCTCTCGGGGTGAGCTGCACTTTCTTTCCATCTCCCGTTTCGCTTTTCTCTTCTCTCCCTCTCCTTCTCTTGAAGTCTCCTTCATCTTTCTCTGGTCTCTTACCGGTTCATGCTTACCACCTCTATTAGCCTAGTTCCAGCCGGTAAGAACAGTATTTGATTTAAGCCTCACACCGAGACCAAACAAGACGCAATGAAAATATTCGCAGTTGCGCCGGATCTAACTAATACAGAGGCGAGATTTTCTCTATTATTCTTCGCTCCGGTCCTCCTTCATTGACACATGCAGACAGCCAAGCAGGTGAATTCTAAGACAATTAGGGGATAGTGTAGAATAATTGACGGGAGAGGGGTTGGCTAACATTATGAATAGCGGCGAGACTAACCCCGAGGGTCACATTGGTTGTGACAACCAATCATACACTCACGTTGGAGATCGCCAGTAATGTATCGGACATAATGAGGGTGGCAAAAGAAGACACGTGACAAGGAAGAGACAGGCAGACAGACAGACAGAAACAAAAAACAACAACAAAGAGGTGGAGAGAAATAGATAGAGAGAGATAGATGGGGAGCGGAGAGCAATAGAAAATGAAGTTTGTTTTTTTTTTTTTTTTCGCGCAGATGTCTTTCGATGGCTGTAATTAAGAATCAAGTTCATTACGCTGGTCCGAACACCGCCTTTAGAAATGTTAATCCTACAATGATACACACTTTGACGAGAAAATGTATTATGAGCTTAACTATAGAAGCGCAACCCAATCAACCCTTTGTGTGCCACATTAATTTGCTGAACATAAATTGTTTGAAATTCTGTGCACATTTGACACATTGACACAGAAGGGGTTAAAGATTTGTTTAACAACTTGAAATGGGGTTCTTTAGAAGCCGTCACATCGTTTTCAAGTTATACAAGAGAAGAGAGCAACTTACATTACTTACAACCAAACCTGACAAGACTGTTGGTCATTACTAAAGTCTGAATCGAATGAATACGAATCATAATGAAGTACATAGGTCAGACATTCACATCCGTAGTCACTGGTATGAAGAAGCATGCAGTATAATCAACATCATTTCAGTCGAACGTACATTTGCAATGACACCCATTAACTGTTTAATATGCGCATCATGGCATGTAAGAGTATGAGGTATGTGCCCACGTGTGTTTTGTCAGTGGGGCAAATAGTAAGATCTGTTAATTCCACATGGAAACACAATTAAAAAATCATGATGAATACAAGTATACAATGCTTTCATCATTCAGATATTAACAATAATAATTATTGTACCTTATGTCTATACATTTTATAATACCACCTCTCGACCTCAGGTAATTGTAGACCTGAATGTTCTTTGGGTAATTAACATTAAAAACGGACTTCTACTTATCAATGCTCAGTAAGTTGTCAGTGGTCATGTCGCAAAAAAAGAAAAAAAGGTGTCTTCTTGGGTTTGAATAGATTTCCTAGGTGAGAAAGAATGATGGAATGGTGGTAGTATTGATGGTTGTTGTTTGACGCGCCTGCTCACCCCAAATTGTGTCAAAACTCGAGGAAAACGGAAGTTATGTTCTCACCTGTTTGAATCCGTCTTTCTCACAAGCCAAGGGGTGACCTGTCGATCTTCCAATCAAGGGGGGGGGGGGGTGTACAACGATCACCAGGAGCAATAACGTACAACTCCACTCCCCCTAGGCTACCCATGTAAGGACCAATACCATCCCCTCTTTTTGGTATCCGGCTCCATCTCGCCACCCCAGATCCGAAACAGTCTCAACACACACATCTGACTTCTGTTTGGGTTCTTCTTTTGTTTTTGCACCTTGTGGAAATAGCTATCTCGCTTTCTTAACCGTTTTCATCTTAGATCTGACAACTTCCCATGATCATAATCTAGACAGGGCACTGCCGGTTTCGGTGTGGAGTAGATTAACTACGCGTGGATGATGGGGCATGAAAAGGGCTGGAAATGAGAGAACAATTTTCATACAGCTGCGATACCAACTGATGATAGCATTGTGGAAGAGTTTAGTTATCCCATCCCACTTTGTGAGTCGCGAGTATTGATAAAAATTGTACAGTACTAAAAGTATGTATATTGGCGTTTAAGAGTGAAGATACCCTTGTGTTGGCGTTCTCATGTGTGAAGCCTCATTCATGGTTTTTTTTCGGTACCCATTTCGGAGATTGAATTATCCTTGCCAAAGTAGGCCGAACCATTATCAACTCTCAACCTCCACACATACCATGACTGTGTCGAACATCTCCCCATGATAACGCTAACAGTAGCGTGTACCATTTATAGTGTCGATATAAAGTTGGTTGGAGCAACGCGTAAAACGTGTGTATTGCCCTTCTATCCCATATCCTTTGTGTTCCTGATGATTAAAAGTGATGTTACCCAACACTATAGGTGCATGATCCGACAATGAATCTTATACATTTACAGTTCATGATTTTCGGGGATTTTGGAATATTGTGGTATCTTCGTTTTCATTCTGAATCAAATACTGCGCCATGTGCTACAATATTGACTTTCTGAAAATATTAACCTGACAACAGACCAAAATACGTGCACATTCAAGCTGCAATTCCCAACTGCTTCAAGTAATGAATGTCATCTGTAGAACCATTAAGGAGCCTCGGAAATGACATTAGTTTGTGTAAGCATTATGCCTCTTAAGTTCGATTTATGTTTTTTCGTGTCCTGATTCATCCTCATCATTATTACAGTGTATTAGCCTTGTACTTCTAAAATTATAATCATTACTTTGCCTTGATTCTGCCTCCATATCTCAACCTTCTTCTTTCTTCTTCTTCCGCTTCATTTTCGTCTTCCTTTTTTCTCTTCCCCTCGTCTCCTTCTAGCCATACTCCATCCGATGCCTTTCTTTCTCTCTCACGCTCTCCCTCTCGCGCTCTCTCTCTGTCTCTTTCTATCTTTTTCTGCTTTCTGTCTTCCCCCTCTCTCTCTCCCGTCCCACCCCCTCAACTCACCACGTCGACAGAAAGTTTTTCATGTCGCAAATCTCAAGAGTTGGCCGTACGTCGTCGCTCGCCGCCTGAGCGTGCCTGTGACGGGGTCCGAATAAATATACAGCCCGCTCCGGCGCGGCTCGCTCGCCCGCCCCGCTCGCTGCGATAGCTATTGTCACGCGTCCCTGACCTTAAACGCAGGTAGGCCGGCGGATTAGGCCTGTTTACGTTCGAATGTCGACAAGTGTTACAGACGAGCAAGGGAAAAGCGGTCTCCCCACCAGTGCTCGCTGGCCGAACAGGCTTGGTCTGAGGTATACAGCTATAGCTGCTGGCTGAATGGCCGGCCAGATTCTGGAATGCATTTCTTTCAAACCCGTAAACTTTTGACTTTTCCTGCGAGTTTTGTAATAAGACTTGCATACTTCGCTCGTACTCCCCTCCCTTTCTCTGTCACTTACTTCTTCCATATTTCTTCTATTTTTTCAGCCTTTGCTATAACATTTGATTACTTGAAGGATTATTCACATAGAATCTGATTCAATGATGTTACAAAATTCGATCTCACGCGAGTGGACAGTGTTCTGGGTTGGTGTGCGGTGCGCGATACCTGTCGGGTTTCGTATGCTGTGTATATTGATAAAAATACATCAAATCCGATGCATTCACTCAGTGCGCTACTGAGGGGAACAAATTTGCTTGATCATTGACACTTATATAAATCTGTTACGTGATTGATGATTACGTAATAACTTTACGTCTACGGTAGATAACCGGTTCATAATACGCACATAAAGCCAAAATGATTGACTTCACATTATTCACCTAAGCTGGTGGATAGATTTTACATCCCAGCGTTACACTATCCTACTTGGATCTTCTCCTCTTCATCTTACTACCAATTTTTAATTAAAAGCGCGCCGCAGTTGACGTTGCCGTGGAAGTGAACGGTCTGTACGGCAAAGTTCTAGTCCGATTTAGTCCTAATCTGTAGGAATGTTGGTAAGACTATAGTGACCGTTCAGGATGCGTGAGAATCCCTTTCAAACTCTTCTGCTCCTATCCCCAACCTGTTCTGTTGATTTCCTCTCGTTTAACGTTTGCATCAAATAGTCGCTATATGTGATATCAAAACGATAGCAAATACACGATATTCTATCAAGATGCAGTCATATAACGTAATACATGGAACGAAATTGCGATATCATGAACCAGTAACGGCGTATTTTGAAAAGGAACATTTCAAAAAAGAGAGCTCTTATGTTTTCATAGAAAATTTCTTTTTTTAATCCATGTCTCCAATTATGACATACAATGAAAATGAATCACAAAGGAATTCTTGTCAGTAGGCAAGTTGTGTTTTTCCTCATCAAAGAAGTGATATCTCATCTTCTTGTTCTTCTTGTTCTTCTCTTTCTTTCCCCCTCTTCTATCTCTCTTTATATTCATCTATCTATTACTTTCCTTTTCTCTCCCCTGCTCTTCTGTGCTTCTGTCTATCTTGCATATCACCATCTTCGCAACACACACAGGCTTACATTGATCAAAGCACAAATATGGAACGAATCCCAGGACGTAATCCAGCCGAAATAGTTGTGAGCAAAAGGCACCTCATCTAGACAGCCAATATGGCGTGTCAAGAGAGTCAAACAATTAAAGCCGTGCAGCGACGAAGCGATGTGCCGAGCTACCTACGGCGGCAAACTTTCACATCGCGATTTTTAAGCCGGATCTTCGCGGAGCTGGCCCACCGTAATTCCGAATCCCACCTATATTGCTGTCACCTGTGGTATGCGAGAGGTGAGAAGTAAAAAGGCGGAAAGGTGATGTGATTTCTATGCACATGTGACAACATGGCATGATTATTGGAAAAGGATTTGTGTGTCAGTGACAATATGTCATCGGGACTGATGTTGCCGTTTCTCGACAAAGTTTTCAGCATGTGTGCGTGTCTGTACCTGTGAGTATAGGGACCCCCCCCACACACACACACACACACACCTTCGAGTTTGATGGTCTGATTGCGTGTGTGTGTTTGTATCTACTGTAATCGTAATACTGTGAGGGAAAAGAGAAAGAAAAAAGACAAAAAAATACTCACACTTTTTTTTTGTTTATGTTAACTATTATTGAACTATAGCAGTTGCAGTGCAAAACAAAACAAACAGAATGCTTACGATATACCTAGATTTGTCAAACTTTGCTTGCAAATCTTTTGCGTATTTAGAATAATTTCATACTTTTGAAACAAAGTGAAAGAAAAAACCGAACAATTACCTTATAAAATGTTGCAAATAAGGTTACATAATGTACCTAGTGATATTAATGTATGCAATAATCTTGATCCAGTCAAGATTGTTAGAATGTTATTTTTTGAAAAGTTGAGAGTTATGACTACATGTTCGATTTAAAACTGGGATGTGAACAGGGTCTGGGCATCACTCACTGTTGTTCGTGTCATGCTGCCCTGTTTGTTTTCACACGACATCGTTTGTTACATTCTGTCTCATTTTTCGCGTTCGCCCCGATGTCGAAAAATTCCCTGTTATCTTTACCCCTGTGCGTGCGCGCTGGCTGCTAGCTGCCTACACTAGCCATAATGTTCGCTCCCCGCGCCCTCCGTGAGATGTGTGACGTGTCTGCGACCATGACTGGAATGCGCAGTATTTGGCGGTTGACATTGTGCGTGAGCGAGCCAGTCAGAAACAATAACAACGAAATTACACGGAAAATCAAACGGAGCGGGGAAAACGAAAATATGGCGATGACGGAAGCAGCAAAGGGAGAAAAGGAAGAAATATTGCCTCGCAAAGATTAACTTGTAAATGCCAGGTAAGAAAGGGGTTTGGTGACATTGATAAGTTTGACAAGTTGGACAAGTATGAGACTGAGGTATGCGCAATATTATCTTTAAAGTTTTTTTCCCTGTTTTATTACACAAGTGAGAGCCACGTTTCCCCATCTTTCCTTTTTTTCCTTTGTTTGTTCTCTTCGGCATGAAGAAGCACAGCGAGAAAGGAACATAACACCGCTTTCTCGCCGACCCTACGGGTTTAGCCGTCAAATCTGTAGTCGGGATTTGGACTAAGAGGGCGTCTTTATTTCGCGCCTAGAAACTGACTCTGCAGGCGCGCGTAAGGTGATAGCTCGCCCAATTCATCAACGGAATTCACCTCTGCGCCTCTCTTTTCCTTTCTTTCTTTCTTTTTCCCTCTCTGCCCTTCTCTCTGCCTTTCTCTGCAAGTTGCACCTTTCCCTGGATCTCGAAAACACCAAACGGCTACAAGTATTTTCTGGGATGAAAATAGTTTTATACCCCAAGATTGTCGCACCTCCTCCTGAAGTCTCTTCATCTTTTCTCAAGAAATCCAAACTCACCTTTATCCCTCTCACCTCGTGGTGCCGTTCATTTCTCTTTCACTGCTTCTTTGAATCATTCTACTCTTAACAAGACATTCTTGGGGGAAAGGTATTTACTCAGATAAAGGGTGTAAATTTTTAGTCAAGGTCTCACAAATTTGATATTATTGAGCGGCAAAGGATACTTTCAGGCGAAGAATTCAAACCGTGTGTGACGGGGAAAAAAAGTGTGAGAGAAAAAAGAAAGAGAGAGGAAAGGTGCGGGGGTGCACTATGTCATTCTGATCCAACACGAAGTTATGTCCGCCCAAGTCAAGGATGATGAAAGACATAGAGAATTAAAGACAGAAAGAGAGAGGGAGAGGGAGGTAGATAGGTAGATATATAGATAGAAAGAGAGGGAGGGGGTGAGATGAACTTATTTCAACACGCCTTGAAAACTCGCTCTCGAACGTATTTGTCCTAAACTTGGCGATAGTTTGCGGGGTACGACAGCGCCACTTTCCAGATGGCAGCTACGGATCTTGCCTTCTCCTTCTTTGCCAACAGAGGTTTCCGCTGTGCTCTTCAAAGTAGCTAGTTAAAAGAATGATTACTCTCTTCCCCATCCCCTTCCCCCTTCGAGAGAAAGGAAACACTCCGAAGTTTGACAAGAGTAGTTTTTTAATAAGGCTGGGACCTTCTTGGATAGGCAGTCTCCGTGGATAGTTCTTCGAACTCATCAACACCTTTAAAGATCCTTGCATAGTTCAACCATCGTGTATATACCTTTGTAGAGTTGTCGTACTAACGGAAAACATTCAAGGCTGAGAATATGGTACGGGCAAATGCTATCAAAATAAAAATGAGCCACAATTCACTAATTTAACTAACATTGAAGAATCGATAGGCAAAATGGACTGTACTGACTGAGATGGCAAAGCCACTTTTGTGGCTTTTGTGACAATCGGATAAAAAGTAGTATGAAAAGACATTTGCTCGCAGTCGCAATACCTTTGACGGAAGTTAAGATAGTTGGTGGTTCAGTGTTGTATTATACTGAGATATTGAAAATTTTGGTTGGCAGTGTTAGGTTTTGCTTATGCTAAAATTCCAACACGTACTTTATCATAATGGACGACAAAATTTGAAACAAGTTTTGATCTGTTTTCTGTGTTCATGATTATACACTAGAAGAAACCAACGCAAGATCCCATTGTGGAGTTACAGTTGTCTAAACATTTAATTCGGTTCTCGGGTAAATTCATTAAAGTTTTACAGCAGCTCTCTTTCCAACTAACAGATTTGCAAGTTTTCTCCTTCGTTTGCCGAAGTGTTACATAAGAAATCAATAAATTATTGTCAACATCTTGAACAAAGATGTATATATCTTTTTATTTGTTCCTTCCATAGACGTTACCATATTGTGATACTGACACATTAATATCACAGTGAGGTTTGATTTTACACCCGGGATTTTACAATTTACTATAAATCGTCATGCCTGTACGCCTGAATGCAAAGAAACACACATCTCCGCTCATGTCTCTATACAGATGACGAAATTACGCACGACCAGCCTTCACTGTGTATCGAAGTGATAATCTCACAGTCTTTTGTCCTGGAACCAGGTGCTAACATGATTAGAAACAACAGTTTTCACAGATATTTGGAACAGGTGATGTTGTTTAGAACCAGTTTCCATGGCGATGAATGACTATGACATCACACTTCACATCCGCATACTAGCCCTCCTTGGCATGATACACCTGTTGCCTATTTATGTAATGTAGCCTAAAGCAGGCACAGGACCACCTCCCTTCACTGGCTCTCAAAGCCTATACGGATAGACTTCTGTATCTTACTCTATTGGAAGCACACGTACTCGTACTCCGCGCCGGAATCGTGTTCATCCGTCACAACACGACATCGCCGCAACCAAATGGTTTAGATTGAGTGCTATCGCCGGTCATCGTCGACGAGGATGGATGAACGGCGGTTTCACGGGAAGGTTGGCTGAGTAATGTGGCTGAAAACCAATAGGCCTTTTGGTTATGTATTCAAAGTAATGAGTTATGTTTTTCTGGTGACTCGGTAGGCCTTACAATGTCTTCCGTTCAACATTCCAATTGACACATTTCAATACTTGGGATTAAGTTTGCGTATGATTTTTTGTTGTTGTTGCTATTATTATGATGCGCAGGATTCGGGCAAGGTTCTTGAATGTCATGAACAACCTCTATTACACACTGTTACAGTTTTGATAAGTAATAAACCATTCTCATTTACTCACCATTCTCAGAGAAAAATCCATTATATGCTGAATGTGTAGAGATTCAACAAGGTGGCATTGCACACAGATCATTGAGGATTGTCGTCCCCCCCCCAAAAAAAAAAGTAACGCTGTCAATGCCTTCCATCTACGAACTCGACTCGATGAATTGTTGAACATGAAATGAAACAGTGAATCACGGGCCATCTCTTCCAACACTTTTGTCTCTGATTATTTTCGTCATTCAGAAACGATGATTCTTTGAATTAACAATTACTTCTTGCATCTCGGAGTTGCTTTGGAAATGCTAATCATAGATAATGATCACATCACATGTTACAAAAAGTAGTCCTTAGTTAATGAAAAATCGAGAGCGTCCAAAGTGGATGCATTGTGATGTAATAGCTAAATCTATGGATACAGCAAGTAAATATCTCCTCGATGTTTGATGTGAGTTTGATATGAGAGGGGCAAAATTAAACGAACAAAAGAAAGAACACTAAAAAAGTCCCCAAAAGTACGTACAACTTATTACTCGGTTCCCACATCCCGAACAAAAGATATGCATTTTGGAGTGAAATTTTGTCTGTGCCAGTAGCTACGGATTGGGAAAAGGTACACAATACTATTTTTTTTTTTGTACTATTGATACCAAACTTAGATCTTTTTATTTCAAGATTTTCCACAAAGCTATTGCATTGAATGATTTTCTTTTTAAGATTAAACGGAAGGAATCTCCTAACTGCTCCCTATGTGATAAAAAGGAGGAAACAATTGTTCATTTATTCTGTGAATGTGAAAAGGTTACCCCAATTTGGCAGGACCTCTTTGACATAATTTCACGGTATAACAGTTCAATCAATAATGTAACCAATTTCGAGAAACTTTTTGGATTTTGTAATGATAAATTCGTTTCATATTTATTTCTGTTAATGAAATATCATATCTACAGTTGCAAGTTTGGTAATAGACTCCCCAATACAGTAGCATTCAAATCTTTTGTTAAAAAACAGAAGGAAATTGAATATTATATAGCAAAAAAGAAAAACAAATTAACTTCCCATTTCAAGAAATGGCGTTTTGAGATTTAACTCCTCCATGCAATCCTCAGGCCATTGCAATAGACCAAGTACATTGAAAATAAAAAAGTAGAAGAGAATTGTGAAACTGAGAGTCAAAATGTTTCCATGTGATGGCATTATCGAATGCGACAACATTTTCTGATTTATTTACTTACTTACTGCCCGGTATGCCTCTATTCGCATGTAGAGCAGCAGCGAACATCCTCCACTTCTGACGGTCCTGGGCGAGTTTCTGGATAGATCCCCATTTATGTTTTAGGGCCTTTAATTCTCCCTCCACCGTTCTTCTCTGGGTGGTCTTGGGACGTCCCCTCTTTCTCTTTCCTTCAGGTGTCCAGTGAAGTGCTACACGAGTGATATTTTGAGCATCCATCCTGAGTACATGCCCAATCCATTTCCATCTTCGTCTCGGAACAATAGTACTCATGTCTTCTTGATTGCACTTGGAGAGCAATTCTTCATTAGATATCTTGTTGGGCCAGAAAATTCGAAGGGTTCTTCTGAGGCTTCGTGTGTGGAAGACTGACAGTTTTCTGACGTCTCTCTCTGTCATTCTCCAGCGCTCTGATCATTTTTCTGAGTAGTGGAAGTAATGATCGTGATGATGTATTCGTCTCACATTTCTCCTATATCTGTACATATGCAGTTCATAGTTTATACGAGTATTTTGCGGATGAGAGGTTGTTGCTGACCTTCTCTTGAAATAGACTTGTAACTTGGGTATTTGAAAAACTGGATATGTCTTCATGAAAACTATAATTATGTTATAAATATTTATGCATTAACCAGTTTCATATCAGAATGTACAGGCGAATGTGTGTCCTTTTCAACCAAAGCTACACATGTAGCACGCTTGCAAGAAGTACCATTTTGGGCTTGGTTGCTTTTGATTGTTCTTTTAATCAGAAAGTTGATCCATGTTTTGAAAATTGCGCAGTTCAGATGTCTTAAGATAATGATCATTGCTATAGATGTGATATTACTTGTTGGTGTGCACTTCAACGTGTTATACAAACCATGTAGTATTTACAACACCCTTCCCCTAAACGTAATATTGCTACCAATTAAGGCGTTGCAGCTTTACGATCATTAGGTATGATGGATAGTTTAATTCCTTTCGATTTGTTCCGAAAAATGAAAATTCAGTTACGACTTCATGCAGGCTGTTCTGAGTTCATGTTGTGCTTGGTGAGTTCATTCTTGGACAAGATATTTTTTACCACGACGGCTTATATTATCCGTACTACTAGCGTATAAAATGATGTCTAGCAATAGTAGGGTAATATCGTAGTTGGGCTCCATGAGAGAAAAGGCAGATAAGAGAATTATCTCTGTCATGGTCCTAAGAATCCGGCTTGAACAGTATTAACCTTTGTGGTGAAAATTGATTTCATAGACGCTAAACGGAATTTGGTTCAAGGTTAAGAGTAGATTAAATCGACTAACCGTCTTCTGATGAAACAAAATGTGTTATTTTGCATTGTGAAGACTGTTAATTGTTAGCTTAAAACATAATAGAATTATCTTCTTTTCTCAAGTTTGATCTGAATGTAATTCTAGGAGAGAACTGGCCGTTGGAAAGAATACACATAAGACATTTAACAAGTGCAATTTCAAGAAACATAATCATACTGACAGTGCCTATGGGGGACAGGTAAGAAGTTTTTTTTTTTTTTTTTATTTGATAGAACGTGAAAGCATATCGAAGCTTCTAGATATCTAATTCCCTTTGGTTAATTCCAGAAGAATTAATTGAGACTACATGAGTTTGTAAAATGTGAAAATTATTCGCAACATGGATTTTATTACCTTTTTTTTTTCTTGTACAAATACACGATTGTCGTCGACCCTACGAAATACATTAACTCTACACCGTGCATATAGACGCACAGATGTCGGAACTGCATTACCTCGAATGACGTAAATCTCATTGTCAACATCTCAAGTTAAATACATCTTTTGAAGTCGCCTCATTTCCTTTTGCAAAGGGTCTCCCCGTGCACTTTTCCCCACTTCTCTCTGTTTGTCTCGGTCGTGTGCAAATTTCGGCACAGACCCGAAACCGTTTCTCTATGTTGCGTGGCCAATTTCACGCAAATCAGCCCCCTCAAACACTCGCCCCGCTCTTGTTCTCTCTCTTTCGGCCTGCACCAAACGATACTTCGCCTCGCCAGTAAAACGCAAATACAGCTAGCCAGCCCACACAATCTCTTCAACCAAATGCTCACAAGTTCCAATCCCACTATCCATGAGGCAAGGGGGACCAGCCATTATACCCTCTAACACTTTGAAGTCAAGCAGCATCCCATTCAAGAAAAGGCGGGAAGAGAGATCGAGTCGCACCTTATCAAGTTGGCATTGTCGATCTTTCAATTAAAATGATAATGGATTTGCTACCGGAGGTGATACTTCTTCTCTATTATCCCTGAAACAGGAACCCCTCTTCAAGAGAAGTCTCGCGTAATTTCGCCTCAAGAGAGGGGCACTTCCTTTTTCATAGAGAAAAAAAAAAAGTGGCAGGGGAGGGGAGATAGGTACTACTTCTATATACCACAATTTCTCAGGAACCGGTTCTCTATCTGCTCCGTTACGCGATATCCTCTCCAACCTCTCGTTGTCCCGTGTCTGGGCCGCTAGTCCGAGTTATCCTCCTAGGGCTTTGCTCCACTTACACTCGCAATAAATACACTTCAGACACTGGTAAGACTCATCAATAGGGGAACAATTCACCTTTCTTCATCCGCCGAAGGGGTCCCCTCTCTCCCTCCCTCTTTCTTGGGCTCCCCCTTTTCTCTTTCGCTTTTCTACCTTTCTCTCATCTCTCTCCCTTTCTCCCTTTCTATCTCTCTACCTTTCTCCCTTTCTATCTCTCTGCCTTTCTCTCTCTATCTCTCTCTCTCTCTCTCTCTCTATCTGTCTATCTCTCTTGTAATCCATTCATCCACTTTTCTTTTCATCTCGGCATCCATGTGACTCTTCATTTACTATCATTTTGCTTGTCTTCCTGAGCCAGTTCCTCTCTATACATCCTTTTCTATCAATCAATCAATCAACCAATCAATGAATCAATGAATCAGTCAATCAATCAATCAATCAATCAATCAATCAATCAACCAATCTATTTATTTATCTATCTACCTATACCTATCTATATAAATCTATCCATCTATCCGTCCATCTATGTATGTATGTATGTATGCATCTATCTATATGTGGATATATATATATATATATATATCCATCTATCTATCTATCTATCTATCTATCTATCTATCTACCTATACCTACATATCTACCTTTCTATATACCAATCTATCTATCAATCTAACAATCTATCCATCTGTCCATCTATCTATGTATCTATCTATCTATCAATGTTGTATTTATATACATTTTCTCTATCCATGGCTTTCTCTATATCCCTCCATCTCTCCTCCGCCTCATCTTCCACTTCCTCCTCCCCCTCTCTCTTTTCCTCTAGGTTTCCTTTTCTTTATACTTCTTGAAATGTGACGCACATCAAGGAAAAAAAAATGATAGAGAGGAGTTCTCCAATATTGTTGGGTAAAACGATCGCACCATTAAAAGAAAAAAAAAGAAGCTCCAAGCCTTTGTTGCGCCGTGATGCGGCAAAAATATGGATTGCCCCACGCGAGAAATCAAAAAGCATTGTTTTCTTAAGAGACAAGCCTCGTAATAGTGTCATCATAGCAACAGAGAGAGAGATCACGTCGACCCTTAGGGCCCCCGCATCACTGGCTTACATCATGCCAAGACAGAGATGCCCTAGAGGTTAAACTGATGCGTAATAGTTCATATTCTTTTCCCCCTTTTTTGAGGGGGGGGGGTGCAGGCAGGCAGGCTCATTCTTTTATAGACTCATATTGGGATGCCTCCATCGGGTTAAAAAAAAGACAATTTTTCAGACATGTATTGAGTTAGACACAAAGACAAAGATGTTTGAATCATTTGGGTTTTTTTTTTCTTTGACCAGTAGAATCGCCTTGGTCAGAGTGTTGGCACAAGTGATCTGAAACAAGGTTGTGATTTTTCTCTTCATGACAGCGAAAGGATATCATTAGAGATATACTGACACATTGATTTTTCAGAATAAAACTGCAAAGTCAATTTAATGTTGTGATCTGACGGTAGTATGTCAGTTACCAATGTGGTCTTTATAGCGTATAACCGATAGCAGTCTATCATTCAAGGAGAAAAGATAACGAAGATTTTACAATGGCTGCTTGAAAACAAATTTAATGCGACAGGAACCAACATGCGATCAGGAAAATCGAATGCATGAAAGAATAGCACAGTAATTAAGCTAAGGTTTGCTTGGCCAACATAATTGATAATCAAGGCTCGTACAAGCACTTATTTCATATCCGTTATGTGCGATTGATCTCATGTCATAACAACCGGTTAGTCTTTGAATGAAGGGTAAAAACTGAATAAGAAAGCGTAGTGTATCAAATCTTGCAAAGTGATGTGACTGTGGTATTTAGTCAGTGTTAGCACATTATTATACAACCGAAGTATTGCATTTGCAGTACATCTTTGAAATTAATCTTATAGATTGCTAGGTGATTGTTAAACTTTTCGATAGTGTACATTTTAAAAGAAAAAATGTACATTTTGACAACTAATTCGAGAAAAAAAAAATCCTTCTAGAATAAACTGCACTGCCATAAGATATGAAAGTATGGGGTTTTCGGTCTGGATAATTACTATTATCTGCTTGCATTATCACATGCGTAAATATGTGAACATATGTATTTATTCATCTTTCTCTCTCTTTCTCTCTCTACATGATATTGTATATACAAGTATGTGTGTGTGTGCGTGCGTGTTTGTATGTTATATAATAAATGTTTTATATATTATAATATATATATATATATATATGTATATATATGTAAAACACATTTAATGTAAGTGAATAACAAGAGCATTTACAGTATGTGATATGAACTTAGACACTTAAATATATCTGTGTCGCGTTGTTTGTTTGGATTTGTGTAGGCCTAAGTGTGTGAATGTGTATGCGTGTGTGTGTGTATGTGTGTATGTGTGTGTGCGCATGTGTGTATGATACTCCAGGTCTTGTAAATGCCGATTTCTGGTTAATAAAAAAGTACTTATCTTCCTCGACCCGGTCTTTTTTTTCCCCAATCGAGAGGAGATATAAAAGTGGAGTTATAGGGAGAAATTGAGAGCCCTATTATAAGAGACAACAAGATAAGATGAAGCTTTCTGTAAAACAATATCCCCAGTCATTGTTGTTTGCTTGTCACTTATTATCCACGCCTCCCGAAATGACATGAAATTTAATCGCGTTGAATTTTCGATTGTAAGAATCGCTTCGGTCGGGCAAAAAATGGTTTTGAGCCTTTATGAAGGTAGAGGAAGATGACAAAACGGCGGAAAACTCTTGGCACACGTGCATTTTCTCTCCCTCCCTCTCTTTCTTTTTCACTTCCCATCTTGTAGCCCAAAGCGATAAGCAGGAACGGGCAGGCAGTATTAGCCATAAAAAAACGATCGCCTCATATTGGCTCTCGTCAACCCCGCCGGCGTTTCGGTGTAGAGTAGCATAGCCTTCTACGAGACAAGACTTTTGTCATCGTTTACATTTGAGATTCTCGTACCTTTTTCTGTGTTCAACAATGTAGGTTTTTTAGAGGGGGGCTTACTCCCGCGGGGTGGGAACCGTTCTCGCTCGTGTTTGGACTGCTCGTCATAGTAGGTATTGACCGGCGAGCAAAACGCGCGCGTGGCGGAAGGAGGTCCGAAAAGTTAAGACGCGTCCTAATGTGCGGGAAAGACATCTCGCGGTGTGAATTAAAACAGGAAAAAAAAAATGGCGGGCCACACTTGACTTATAGTTTGAGGGGCTAAGCGGCTGAGGTATCGAATCGCACAAAAACGTGCCGTGAGAGTTGTTGCCATCGTGGAAAAGGGTTATAAGCAAAGAGAAAAAAATGAAAACAATTAGAGGACTGGCTTGAATCCGCCGTGCTCGCACGCTTACAGTTCCTAGCAGAGCGTATCGCGCGTTGATCGATACGGAACCTATTTAGCCAGGATATCGCCAATACCACGAGCGTGTCGTAAACAGTTGTCACAAATATCATCCGCGGAGAGAGCACAATGAACCTACTATCAGAATCGAAGAAAAATCCAATACGACCATTGAAGACAGAGGGATGTGAAAGAGGGGATGGGTAGACATTTTAGCACTTTAGTCACTTGCGACTCGCAGAAAGAAAGCCACTAAATGGCGGAATTCCTCATCGTCGTTTTGTTTTGCTTGTTTTTTTTTCTTTACTCCATCGTCTTCTTATAAGAAGACTCGAGATAAGTCGAGTTTTTTTTTTCTCTCTCTCTCTCCATTTCACGTATTCTTCTTCTTTCGTTCCTTTCCCGCGCCGATAATTGAATGCGCAGGCGTGCTTTGGAAACTATTAAAGATGTAACTTGTTAGATAGCAGGGAATTCGCGGTCACGAGCCGCGCGGGCTTGTTGCTGTTCTCTTCTCACCAGCACTGAAAGCCGATATACGATACAAGCTTAAAAGCCCATCGCATTACAAGCGTGATCTTCGCTCATTTTCCTCTTTCCCTCTCTCTTCATCTCTTCGTTTCACCCACCTTCTCCCTTTCCTCTTTCCAAAGCGCCTGGCAGGCAAAAGAATATGCCGAAGTTTCACAGCTCTTTTCGCAACGACTCTCGGCTATTTGGAACATCGACAAAAATTCCCTCCTTTTTGATGCTTTTCCCACCGTTCTTTTTTCCTCCTTTGCTTCTCTTCTCTATTTTCTTCACTTTCTCCTTATTCCCAAGCCATGCTATGATTGTTGGCGCTTTTCCCCCCTCGGGTGGATAGCAGCTCGCGTGGCGCACTGCCCGCGGGCGGTTCAGGGCTTGCCTTACTCGGGGTTTCCGCCCGGCACTCTTACACGAGGAGTCAGAGTCTCTTCCATATTCATGTTCATTTCTCGAGCTCAATAATAAGGTCCGTTTTCTAGGAGAGGGAAAGTTTTCATTAGCAGACCATTGATTTTCTCTTAATCCGAGCCTCTCCACTTTTGTCTCATTTTGACGTGTTATCAGTGTAAGCACAACCCGCGAGAGTAAAGGGTCCTCCATGCTACACCGCAGACCCTACCATAACAATGCTTGAGCCCTAACGAAATGATCAAGTGCTAAGTAGGCCTACAATTTCAAAGCCTCTTCATTTCTACCTTGGCTTGGCTTGGCTGAAGTCTCCGATCCTCTGCGCAAGTCCTGCGTAAATAAATGGCGGTGCAGTGTCAATAGTTTTCGGGGGAATATGATTGTCATAATCAAATCGATCTCCACAGAAAAGTGCTCGTCTTGGATGAGGAGAACTTGAATAGTTCTCTTCCGCATCCTGTCTAGAACTCTTTGAGCCCCGCCCTGGTGTCGGGTGGCTTGATTACATCTGGGCCTCGATCTTGCGCCCCCATCGTCGGGAATGACAATAGCAAGAAGAAAAAAAAAAGATGACCTTGAACATTCATCTATGCAGTCCACCATAGCTTTCCTGCCATGCCTAACTTGTAAAAGAATGACATTACGTTCTGTGATTCACCTTAAAAATTCCCTTTGACCTTCCATTGTTGGCATGCTTGTCGTGCTGCACGTTTTTAAGATATCAGTTACATCAGTATGTATACATGATTCATCTCTATTAGTTTGTTGTATATCGTTAATCCTTCGCACTTTGTACTGTATACATGCTTATGATGGATTTTCTGATTTACCTTGTGTTATGTTTTGTTGGAAAGAAAATGAGAATGAAATAAATGAATTGAATTGAATTGAATTGAATTGACTTGATTCTCTCTCTCTCTCTCTCTTCTATAGTTTCATTGATATATATATGTATGTATATATATATATATTATATACATATATATATATATACATGTTATCATTATTATATGTGTGTGTATAAATACATGCACATTCATACATAATCATATACATATAAACAGACACATGCTCAGAGAATCACAGAGAAAAATATGATTTCACATTGTTTCGTAAATATATTGAAGTAAATATTTTTATTCCATTTTTTTTTCATTTACCCTGCGTGAGCCAAGTGCAATTGACAGCGAGGCAATGAAATAAATCCAGTTCACATGTTGAAAGATGGATTAGCTTTGGAGCGTTTTTATTAAACTGGATTTTTTTAAAAATCAATCATGAGAAGTGTTACTCAAGGTAGGATTTCAGTATGAGGACGACCTTACATATTATCATTTTCACGCCGGTAAAAAAAAAAAGAAAAAGAAAAGGAGCCTAATGCATTACAAAATTTGCGAAGACGCCGAAGAAGAGATATTTCGCACCTGTTGGCTTCAAGCCGTGGTTTTGTTTGTGAATTGGTTTTGCTAGATATTGTTATAGCTTTCACACTGAGAAATTCAGGCCCTCGCATTGTACTAAAAAAAAAACAAGAAAATAGTAAAACCATCTTTCTTCATGTGCACATTTGTGTTTTGCTAATTCATATTTCACCTAGACACTAGCATGCAAACACACTTGTGATATATATGCGTATATTATGTTTATATTCATGCAAATATGCTATAATGTGTAGGCATACACATGAAAAAAGGTGATATTATAAAGCTTCTTGCAAAAATTCGAATCTCAACCTCTCTCTCCCCCTGTCAATCTATCAATTTATCAATCAATCTATCTATATATCTGTCTGTCTATCAATGTATCTATCTATCTATCTATCTATCTTTCTTTCTTTCTATCTATCTATCTTTCTCCACTCACATCGTCTGTGGCTTTTTCTTTCTGCATGAATGGCAAGTCCTGAGGCATTTGATTCCGACAAGTGCGCCTTGTAATCATGAATCACATCAGAAGACACACTGGCGACAGACGTCTTTGCGAATTATTCACTTATATCCATAATAACACTATAGAGAATTGATTTTGATTACAGTGAAGGAGTCCTGTGGTGGTGAATGTTCTCTGTGTTTGCATACAATGCAATGATATTAAGCATAATGAAAACGAAATAGCGTGATAGATCAATGTATTATCTTTACCTTCTCCATGACTTGGCTACATGGACAGAACGCTGCAAGACTAGTTACATAACGTTCGTACTCAATAACAAAGGCGCCCATTTTGATATTGTTGCTGTGATGTTCTTTGTTATTGTAGGATTTGTACCTTCTTTAACTTTTGTTTAGGTTATTATTCATTTCACGTATGGCGCAAGAGCGTTGGCATTTTGTTAGATTTACATACAGAAATTGCGTCTCTTATCTTGTACCCCACTGCGATACCTGTAAAGGTCATCTCGATAAATATGAAATCATATAAAAAGAGAGAAGCAGTTCTAAGAAATCCTAGGATTAGTCAACATTTCATCGAAAACGGTCTGCTGGCAAACTTTGGCGTAGTCCCACTTACTACAAACGAGGTCTTGCCCCCCTTAACAGGTAGCTTCTCCCCCGAGACCACCCAACCTGCCATGTTCGTTTTTGTCGTCCCATCCGACAAGTGCGGATGTCCCCGGGGCCAACGAACTTGGTGTTGTTTCTCTCTTACCTTCCGCTTCAGACTTATTACAGTCGTCCCTCGATTTTCGTCATTATCGACTTCGGCGTAATCCGTCGTCTGCTGATTTTCCTCCCCGCCTAATTCTCCGCGTGAAAGACGTGTTGTCCGCGCCCGAGCGTCACATGGCGGGTGTGAACACACCCTTCGATCGCGGTGACTGCTCGCTGACAGACGTCATCCGCGGTCCTGGATACAACAAATGAATACAAGTGGCCAGGGCAAAAACTATCAGCTGAACTGAGTGTGACACACTGCGTACCCTTCTACTCTTTTAGTGTACTCCTTGGTTTGACGTAAATTCAGTCATGTCAGTTGAAACATTTTGTCCAATGCCGTTCTTCTTGGCTTGATTGTGCCCATTATTCTTATTGTATTTTCTTGATTTTCTTAAGTACAGGGAACTGCAAAGCATATCAAGTTCATCTGTTTACATTATCAGTAAATTGTAAGTCAAGCATGTGTTGTCAGAAAGTTGTATAACAAAATCTAAAAACGTATACTGTTATGGTGACATTTGGGAACCGTAAACATAATAATTAATAACTTTCCTTCCGATGTGCGTATAATGATATTGATATTTGTAATAACAATGGTAATATTAATGACAATGATAACTATAATAAACATCATAACAATGATAATAATAGTAATGATAAAAGAAGAAAAAGAAGATTCAAAAGTTTTATAAAGTGCATCTCAGACTTGTAAGGAATTTCAATATACTTCACACAAACAAATTATGAAATAATGCAAAGTATAATCAATGACAATTACAATACATTGCCTTTTAAGTGTACAATTATAATCTTACAATGATTGTAAGTATGTCATGATATCTTGAATCTCCAATATGTTCGGCATAATTATGTGAATAAATTCAAATTTAGTAAATATATGCAATTTTGTACAATAGAGTTTCAATTCTTTTGTTTGAAATTGTCAATAGGCATCTGACTTCTCAGAGGGTCTAGTAGAGAATTCCAAAGTGTTGGTGCAGCATGAGAAAAGGCTTTTTTTCACATATGACTTTGTGCGGATGAAGAGTATCAGGAACACATTTTAAGCACTGAACTGGAGACATCTAGAAGGACTGTAATGATCAGTTCAGAGATGTAATGCGGGCATGTTCCATGTACTGCTTTGAAGGTGATTAGAATATGATATAAAAACATCTCCGACAACGAGAGTGTTACTTTAAGGGAAAAAAAGATCATAGAGTAAAGTGTTGTTTTATATAACTTCCCTAGTCCAACTTGGGAGTGTTATTATAAGACCAAAATAAAAAAAAAAAAATGTTATGGTGAAATTCAGGAAACATGGATATCAACATCAATATATCTTACTTCTCGATATGCATGATAATGTACGTCTCAGACAACGAGAATGTTACTTTAACCCTTTCTGTGCCATTGAATTTGGACAGCATATACACACAGGATAAAGAAAAAAATTCATTATGCAGAATAGGTAATTGATTTGAAGATTATACTCCTTTGTGGAACTGCGTTAAGGATCGGAAAATTATAATAATCAGCAGAAGTAGCATCTTTATCATCAATGCGTGCATCCCTCCACGCCTGGGGAGCAGAGATGAGAAAGTTGCATCACCGGTATCAACCTCGCCCAAAACCAGATCCAGATCTACATTCCGCAAAATGTTCTCCTTGCAAAAATGCAAAAACCTTTAATGAAATGAGACTGATGGAAATTAACTACAAATATGATTTAGAAATGGATTTGAGCAGTAAGTTTATCACATATTCTGATGATCTAAGAATTACTGTAAAAAACACACAACAATTCTTAATATCTGATCATAATTAACCATTAATTACGATGATTACGATGATGTCAGGCCATCAAAGTTTCAAAATGCATCTTTTGGTGGCCCAATCGGGCAACTTAGATTTAAAATAGATTGCTCAGTTTCCTTTTGTTTGCTCCCCTGCAATTCTTTTACGGACTACCAACATTTACAGATTAGTTATTTTAGCGGCCTGAACGGATCAACAGAGAAACAAGTTAGTGTCGGTATGATTACTATACGTATCAATTTTATTTTATATTTTTCATTTTTCATTTGTGTGCCAACATTTACAACGATTGGATTGAGTCTGTAAATGAACAATAACTTGTCTTCATTATTTATTATATATTTGCCTCGGGTGTTTTTTAGCTACATAAGGTTAGACTTGATATTGATTCTGGGATATAGAGGGTCCGCAATTGATTCTTTAGGCATTAATATGCGTCGAGTTGTTGTTTTTTTTTTTATTGCCACTGATTGACACATTGCCCTACATCGATGTAGAAAAATTCGTCAATCATTTGCAATTGATATGCTCTAAAACTGCTACAATGCATATGTCACACACGAGGTTATACTCATTGGACGGTTGATGGATGCCAGCAAGTCGCGAAAGGAAAGGACCCAACAGAACACATCATGATATCTTAAATCAGTGGGTTTGGATCTCAAACCTTCCACCTCAAATTAAGTTCCTACATAATATCATTTGTTTGCACACACCGGTAAATGTATTCATCTTACAAGAGAATATCAAATAGAGGGGTGAAGGTTGAGGTGTGCATTTTCTTCACTTTGTCTCCCTCTACAAATTAAATTTGTTAAGATCGCAACTGCTGATCTGTAATTTAAAAAAACATGTCGGAAAAAGGAACTATGGGACTCGAACCTGTCATCTACTGCTTTCCGGGCAGCGACACTCCCACCAGGCTATCCCTGGCTGCCGGCAGTGACACGATGAACTTGGAACAAATACCCAAGCTCCGAAATTCCGATATTGTTATGTTGTAGTCCAAGGCGGACAAGGCATTGAATCATCGTATATTCATGTATTCATCTTGTCGTGTGTGTGTGTGTTGTTGTTGTTGTTGTTGTTGTTGTTGTTGTTGTTGTTGTTGTTGTTGTTGTTGTTGTTGTTGTTGTTGTTGTTGTTTTTCTATTTTTCATGTACGGAGAAGATTGAGCATCAGTTTGATTTGATTTGACTTGACATGATTTGATTTTTTATTACCTTCATTTAGATCAGAGTACACGTTTTCATGTGATTGCAAGGATTAAGCATTTTTTGTGTGTGTTAAACAAAAAAGAGTGAAATTGAATGAAATATATAGGGACGGATAACATCAATAAAATCATTTTTGGACGCATTTTAAGCAATCGCTGAAGCACAGTCTGCAACAATCTGTTACTACAAAGCGGCGCTCAGTTTCATCTTATCAAGCTTAATCGTTTTTTGATATTGCAGGATAGTGAAGAACCTTTGAGAAACTGGTTGGACTGCATCGTGATCACAAGGACTTATTTTTTGATTCATGGAGGGAACAAATCTTCAATTCACCCCCGATCATGAGAAGAGAAAGGCACAAAAGGTTTTATCACTCCCGAATCGATAGAAAAGCCTGATGTATATTAAAAGGTGGGTTGTTATCTTTGTGCAGTAATTGAAGAGTTAGTGGGAAAATCGAAGTTGGAACGAGAGAAAAACGTCGATAACTGACGTAGGGCGGGGAATTAGCACATTTTTGCGCTCACGGCTACATTCTTCGCTCTCGCATTAGGAATGCAGATCGGGGGACTCCGGTGGCCGTTCGATAAGATAAACGCGCCCTAAAATCGTTGACAAAATTCTCTTGTTTATCCAACGTGATCGGCCGCCCGGCGCTAACCTTCTCTCAGCCACAGCTGCCGTGGTTGAACGCCGCCCGCGTCCGGTCTTCGGCGGCTCTCGAGTGCCGCATTCATTGCCGCCTTGCTCCGTCACGGGTTGCAAATGTCACAGTGGGAAAAAAGGCCCCGAGAAGAGCCCCTCTCCCTCCCGATCCATCTTCTCTCTCTCCGGCGCTCACGCCCGCGTCCCCCGAGAGTGTCGGCCCAGCCAGCTTTTGAAGAGGCAACGGCGGTTTGATTACTGTGTTTATCCCCCGCCACTTGTCCGTTTCTAACTTTCCCCCCGCAAAATAACTCTCCTTCTACTCACCTGAAGATATCTGCCACTTATTCAATTCAAGACGTCTTCGTTGCCAACTTGAGGAGCTGTTTTAAAGGAGCTTAAGGCTATAGCATGACAAGGGAGGGCTTCAAGTTTTGAGAAACGAATCGTTCTGTTTCGTCAAGTTCTCCCCGCGCGCACTCAACTCCTTCCCCATTTACATATTCACAGGGTTTAGGAGAATGAAGGTAATCTGTGGGAGAACGAAAACACACACGTTATTGACAGAAAATCGTCAACTTCAACTTCAAATTCACCAAACTGACACTGGCGTGGCGGAGCCAGCTGCGCCATATTTGCTGTCCCTAGTGATCGATTTCGTCCCTGTCGCCAATTTTATGGAAATAACAACTTTGTTTGTTGGCTGTAAACCATTGAGTATAAGAATCCAAGTCATTCAGTTTCTCAGATTGACATATATTAAATGCCATGTATGTAGAACAAGCGCGTCGGTTTTCGTTACTTATTGGAAATGCCTGTGCGTGTTTTCACCGAATTCCTACACAGCCCCTTCTTATTGGAATACCGGTGCCCTTTACAATATGTATTAGAGTATTTGCAACCAACCAGGCATATCCTTTTTATTCTTTTCAGCTAGTTAACTTGACTACGATAGAGTTAGATTAAAGGGATGGTGTAGTCTTGGGTGAGATGGGGCTTCAGGTTTCCTTTTTTTCAGATAATGAGAAACCTCTTATGAAAATCTCAATATGAAAGAGCTTGTAGTTTTAAGAGGGATTCAAAGTTTATTTGATGAAAATTGGTTTTGAAATGGATGAGATATTTCAAAACAGACAGGCTCTAAAAAATGGGACCAACATTTCATGAAAACCACTTTGTGTTATTTCGTTTTTATGGATATCTCAGCCTTTTCTTAACCGATTTTCATCAAATAAACTTTGAATTCTTTTTAGAATTGCATGCTCCCCAATATTTCATAAGTGGTTTCTGATTATTTCACAAAACTATACCATCCCTTTAAGACCATTTGATTATCCCTTACTTTCATTGTAAATTCCAACTTAAAACAGAATTTAATAGACATACTTCCTCTCTTACCCGATCCCTCTCCCTTTCATTATATATTAAATAGATTAATGAATTAATTAATTAAGTGATGAATCAATGAGAAGGAATGAGTTTATTTGGTTATTTATTCATCTATTCTTATTTTCATTTCCAATCGATGAATGTACAATGTATATTACATACGTCAAAATAGAAACATGAAGATTATATTCCATGTAACATGTAATATAGAAACACATCTTATTTCTTACAAAAAATATTTGTTTCATAAAAGAAACATATACCCACCTACACTTCAAAATCTTAACTCATGATGTAGCGTGAAGCAGGTTCCTCCCACAAAGAGATTACAAACAGCTGCATAGTACAGACATAGACTTAGTTTTCTTCCCCCACCCCATCAGGTTACGTCAGAGACATGTAAATTCAAAATCGTATATGCCCTAAGTGAAATACATTATCATTTTACAGCTGCCATCAAACTTTGAATTTTCAACTTCTTCCTTTCTTTTTAAGGTTTTTTTTTTTGTGGGAGACCGAGGTCGGGGGTATTGTGAATTCAATTGAATTGAAATGAATTGAATTGAAATGAATTGAATTGAATTGAATTGAATTGAATTGAATTGAATTGAATTAAATTGAATTGAATTGAAAATGTTCCTGGAAGTAGTTTGTATGATCCACGTTTGCACCGCGAAATTTCTTCCTCTTAAGTTTGACATTAAGATTATGAATTGATGTGACACGAAAAAAAAAAAGGAAAATGCGAAATTTAACACGCCATGACAAATAAAACCAAACATCCCTTTAAATAGATGTAAATGGGGGAAAAAAGGGAAAAGGCATTACTATGGTTAAAAACCAGTAGATTCAAAGGACTTGAAAACGCAAAACCTACAAAAAACGATATAGTGAACGTGTACATGATTGTACTTGAATATATATATATATATATATATATATATATATATATATATATATATAAGAAGATAATGAATAAACAAATGAATAGAAAAAAAATAATCATGTATGTATTCAACTGTACCTAATTGCATAAGAAGGACGTCGGATCTGAATCTATTCGATTTTATCCGATCATCTGAATTCCAAATTACTACTGCCGTAACTTTACAATAATTAGCTTCCATTGGAGTTGTGTTTGTGATACAGAGTACTAAGTATGTGTGTGTGTGTGTGTGTGTGTGTTAGTGTGTGTGTGTATGAAGAGTTTGAAAGCAAATACAGCTAAATGCCAATTTCAAATCTTTAAAGTACGGTAATCCTTGAATAGACAAAAATTGAATCTTTTCGGTGATGCGGTTCTCGTTACATAACAAGAAATATTTTTGAAGATATAAAAATTCTAGCATATATTCAATTATTTTCTTGTTTTTTTTTTTTAAGCATATACGATCTCAGATATCTCAAGTTGATGAAAATGGATATAGTGGTTTCGGCATTTAAACTCTACATGTTTGCATGTGTGTGTGCGTGCGCGCGCGCGTCTGTTTCCCATATACTTGTGGGGTTTTTTTTATGTATACGTTCTTATAAGTGGAATATGATTCATATGATCCAACATATTCAAGGGATATATGTTGGCGTATTTTGAAGAATTTTGAAGAATTTATTAGTGGGATTGAATATAACTGAGTTATTATCCATCTTGAAGAGAGATATTATTTGTAGTATAAATTGAAAATTGATTTGTTTGTGTCTTTGACATGTATTTGCATTGTGTTTGTTCATGTTACACCCAGAATCGGTTAATTCATGAATGATTTTAATGAAATCATTAAACGCAAAGGAAAAATTTAAAAGAAAAAAGTTTTCACAAAGCCCTGCTGTGATGGTGTGTTTGAGGACACCATAGCTGTCAAAAATCAGAGTACTCTCCTCAATGGTTTAATAACCCACTTGTTCGGTAGCTTCACCCTTCATTGGCGAAGTAAGAGTTCAGTCTCATGGCGTCTATTATTGCAAAATATCCTGCTCTCCCTCCCTCCCTCTCTCCCCCTCTTCATGCTGCGCCTCTAAAACTCTCAACACGGAAGTGAAGATCACTACTCTGTTATGATAAACTTAACGCAGCGTAAGGTATTAATCAACGTCTTTGGTTTTGAAATTAATTATCGTCTTCTGTAAAGCGTCCTTATAGAAAAGAGAGGAAAATAAAAATCGATATGAGAAGAAAAGAAGAACGGTGGCTCTCCGCAGTCTGTTTGTTATAAACCAAGATGGTATGAAATCTCGGGAAATAGTGTTTCGCCATCGTTCACTGGTTTCGCGAGATAGCTCACAAGCGAGCACGGTCTCGGTTTATTGATTTTTGACGGAAGATCATGTTTTCGCGCGCGTGCGTGTTTGGTTGGATCGTGGCGTGAAGTTTTTTAACCGCGCTTTCTTTCTTTTACTTGGTTTGTTGACCAATATGAATTTCGTGGGATGTTTCATATACCTATCTTTATATTTTCTCCCGTTTCTAAGCTGGTACGGGTACGCGCGACATCAACCGAAGACAAATATTATCTTTGATTTTTTTCCATTTTTTTTTCTTTTTTTTACAGGCGACAAGGTTACGACATGTATTTTGTACCTTTAAGAGGTAGGTCATCACGTTTCCACTATCGCTTTAGATTAATATAAACATCGTTTTAGACGTAAGAATTGGAAATTGTGGATCATGTTGTCTAAGTTTTTGGTGGCCGTTAATCTTGAGAAATCTCAGTATTGTGGCGCGTATGTTTGTCTAATTTAAGGATGTGGTTTTGATTGTTCATATGTCATTCTTTATTTTGGGGAATAGAAAATAATTCAAAGCTATGGAATTAATCACTGTAGGATTAGCTAATTTAATAAAGTCGTATTTGTGTCAGATTTCTGTTATAAGACATCAGGATTACAGCAATGGGGTTTTGCCTTTCCTCTGGACTCTCTTGAGGAAGATAAGTATTCGAAATGGAAATAAGTGAGGTATATCATGCAAAAAAAGAACACCCTCTGATCTGAAATAATATCCTAATTAAACATCATTATTTTGCATCAGATGGTTAAATTTCTGACACAGATAGTAAATGGACACAGTTTTATTTCTACTTTACCGGAGTGCAAGAATTACATGCACGGGAATCATGGTGAAAAAAAACAACAACACCAAACTCTACATTTTAGATTTTGAATACATTCTGACGAGAAGGTAAAATTTCTTTGTAAGTCATTTTTTCCTTCTCTCTCTCTCTTTCTCTTTTCTCTCCTTTGACTGATGAATTTTTACTCTCTCTGTTGTGATTGGGGGATCGATTACTACCATTACGATTTTCTGGCGATAACTCGGATTGTGTTTTCGCTCCCGATCGAAAGATAAACAGTTTGCATTTGGGCTAACGGTTGGTTCGAGTGCTCTCGGTGAATTCTTCTTGAGCTGCCAGATATCGATCGGCACATCGCATCTTATCCTAAAGAGCTTGCTGTCCCTCTACCACCCCCCCCCCATTTTCCCCCTCCCCTCAATCTCTCCCCCTCTCTCTCTCTCTCTCTCTGCCTGTCTGTCTGTCTGTCTGTCTGTCTGTCTCTCCAACAGACATCATCTCTTTGTCTCCATCCATTTTTTGGTATATTGGACATAGTGTGTGTGTGTGTGTGTGTGTGTGTGTGTGTGTGTGCACGTGTGTATGTGTAAATGAGTCTCTATGTGTTTTTAGGTTTGCGCATTTATGTTTCTTATTCGGATATCGTGAAAATAATGATAACATATAGTAAGTCTTAGTTTGCACATCTTGTGTGTTCGTTCTTTTTTTTTTAAGAACTTGATGATTATCTTAAGTAAATGGTTTGAAAGATTATTTCAATGAAGAAAGCAAAGTATATTTCAGTGTAAGTAATGTTTTGATAATTCTAGTTCGACCAGAAAGGTGAATGATGCATAGAACTAACATATATTATTTAGAAAATAAAATCAACCCAAGAGTACAAAGTTTTATCAGGGTTTTTGATTTAAATATTTTTTTTCATATAATAGAAAGAAAGATTTAAGCTCTGGCAGAATAAGTACATTACAGTTAATTTCACTTCATACATAGTGGGGAGTACTCTGTATAGACAAACAGACACAGACACACATAATTGATATTACGTTTATCTATGTAGTGTACATATAATCAGCTATAATTATATATATATATATATATATATATATATATATATGACACTTTTCAGACTGTTATATTATTCTTGATAACATCAAATCATGTTGAATTAATGCGGCATCGCTGGTGTCTTCAAACATGTCTTCAAACATTATGTCTGTCACCATTATGCAGAAACTAGTGTTGGAAACGATGCACTGTTGTGCTATTCCAAGTAAATAATAAGTGACAACTTTTCCTTATTATTGTGGTTACCAAACGATCAAGGTATTCTAATTGCATATATCCCCGTAGGGAGAGACCAAAGGAAAATGAAAGTGTATAATAATAATACCGAGCGACGTGTGTAACGTGAGTGCCTCAGCACACATCTCCCTTCTTGCACTTACGCACGCGCGCTCTTGCCGAAGGTATATAGGGATGAGCCGGTAGAGGGTAATGGAATACTATCATTACTTTTAAAGAGACCAATCTGGCGGACTCAACAGTTGCACGAAGCCGATGAGCCGCGGAGACGGTTTGCGCTGCGAGTGACAATGATTCAATTAGATGCACTTAAAGACGAGCAGACGACACGGAAACGTGTCAGTTTAGCTGGGGACGGATCGTGCATGGTCGACACGTATTGATTCTTCGCTTCCTCCCCCACCCCCTCCATCTATCTTTCTCTCCAGTTTGCTCTTTTTCGTGCGGAGGGTCTCTCCCTCTCCCTCTCTTATCTTATTTCTGTATATTCCATCCCTGCTCCTTTCGTTCCGCGTTCTCTCTCTCTTTCCTACTCTCCTCCCCTTTCGAAAGTCTTCCTTCCTTTATACTTTTATCTTCTATCTGCCTCTCTTCTTCCTCATAATGTCTCTTTTCTCTCCTTTTCCTTACTATACCCAATCTCTCTTCATCTGCGAGCTCAACTCTTTAAAGCGTCCGACTTGTGGCTCTTATTAAAGGTAGTATCATATCTCTCAGTTACAGAACATTGAGCACATTGGTGCTAAGAAATGTGCGTTAAATCTTGATGTGAAGAAATGATTATGCTTTGTACACATAGGACCCGTTTTTATCAAAAGTGGAATTTGATTTGGTCTCAATATGCTTCCTACATAGACTACTATTTCATAGTACCTGTACACTTTTTTTTAGGAGGAAAATCAATTATATGTTTAGTTTTAAGTTTTAATGAAACAGACCTGTCTGTCAAGTGAGATATTCTAGACTAAAGTGCCGATTAGTTCGATCAGAGGTATGAGATACATGCATGCCCTACTCTAACAAATTATTAGTTAAACTGGTTCTATTCCTTTTGTCCAAGATAGATATTTCAGTTCAATTGTGGCAGTATGCTTCACTTAAGGATTCTCAGTTGTTCGGTTGGAAAAAATAAATACAAGTGGAAATGAATTGGAAAAACGGGTTAAGGACTTCTCTGAGGTAAATATAACCTACAGTTTTCGTAATTTCCCGCTGAAAGATGTTCATGATGTACCGATTCTAACTCTAAAACAAAGAACACACGAACACACACACACACACACACACACACACACACACACAAGTAGATTAAACCTTCAAGGTTGATGATGAGAGAGGATGATGTCTGTTGGGATGAGGATAGAGATAAAAGACCAACTTGAAAAGGAGGAGGAGGAGGAAGGATGCATTCTAGGATGCATCAATGAGAGAAAGAACGGGGTGATGTGGCTCGGAAGGAAAGTTGTCACTCGAGTCCATCAAGATTCGGGGGGGGGGGGGGATGGGCAAAAGTCAGATCAGGACATCCCAAGATGATAGAGTGGGGATGGGGTGGAGTAGATAGAGACATATTTCTCGGACCTCTTCATCCATTAAGGTTCTTCCTTCCTTCGACAAACCCGGCCTCCTTTACACTCACACCTCTATAATACCTTAGCCTAATAATTCAGTTCAATTCAATTCAATTCAATTCAATTCAATTCATCTTCTTTCATACCTCTCAATAACGTGATAGTTAAAAAGTAGCAGATAACCATCATATTTCGGGGGGGGGGGATCACTTTTAGCATACATTACTTGCAGTGACTAGATACGACGACAATGAAACTGACTTTTCGTTAACACTCACAAATTGAATCTTATTAGAAGAGTCCAGGACTTCATTTCAATATAGAATTCTACAATTACAACTCGCAGTTTGGTCGCGATTACTATGGCAACAGTCATGCAATATCCAATCACCTGTGAGGATTTACAATGTTGCAGGTGTCACTAGAGAGTAAGGAATATTGGGATAAAATTCTGCTCAATTTATACCTCCTTGGGCAAGATGCTTTGCCCAATATGCCCCACTTTCTCTGCCAAATCTTTGAATTCTATATTAATAAAAACAAAAATCTAATGATTATTACGGGAACGCATGAATATAATTGATGTGGCCTTGTTGAACAATATATGATCGGGACGTTCTTTGAACAACATGAGGACCAAAATTAGTGGCAGACATAGTAATGTTATGACTTTCAGGGAAAATATATTGATACTGCTCACACAATATTGAAAAAAAAAATAAGCGTAGGTGCCAATGTGGTTACATTTTTTGTATACGAATACAGTAATCACATGCTGCAAAGTAAATGAAAAGTTTATTTCCATCAATAGTTCATTTATTTCCATCAAAGAAAAATGATTCAAAGCGGTTCAAGTTGTCAATTTGACTTTCTTTCATCTGATACAGTTCAGCACACACAATATAAAGTATATGCACGAATGATACTATAAAAAAGAAGAAACAAGATAAACTTGTGATATACAATTATCCAATACAAGATACAGTTGTGATATTTACTATCATTATATAGGACATAGTTGATGTTATATGGCTTTTACATTTCAAAATTAAAAGAGGTGTAAAGTTACAGTTCACTGGGATTTTCTACATCAAATGTTAGTGCGAAGTGACGTTTGCAATCGTCAGCTACGTTTCACCAAGGAGGTACTGGTAAACCTCTGAGGTTTCGCAAGAAATGCAAACTGTAAGTGTGTTTGAGTTCGAGAACCCGAAATATGTGATAATTTAATCCCTTCTCTTGGTTTGTTGAGATCTTAAAACTCTTAGGCAAAATCTTTTTCCCTCTAGTCTTCATATTCTTTCTCATATATTTCTTCTTCTTTTTTTTTAATATAAACACGTGAATCACGATAGAAGAAAAAAAAAATCAAATACAAGTCCTGAGGGTTGGATGACAGCCTAGATGAAGATTAAATTTTTTCTGGCGTGACTTCTTCGAAGTTTGCTCGCTGCAGAGTATTGTGGGGGGAAAAAATGCTGAGGGTGTGAAATACGCAATCAATAGCGCCGCCTAACGTCCAACAGCTCTTGCGTGAAAATATCAAAGTCGCCGGAGGCCGGGAGTTATTCTATCACGTTGAAAAACACCCAATACCGACCCAAGCCCGCCACACTTTCAAGTCAATATTCACTTTCTGCCCGGATCGCTTCTTAGCCGGGGTTTAGGACGGGAAATTGAAGGTATGCCAGTACGCGAGGACGTATAGGAAGGCCCGCAGAGCACTCGGGGGAAATAACTTGTGAAACCGGGGAGAGCTTGAGCTAGTGAAAGAGAAGTGAGTAGAGAGAGGGGGGGGGGGAAGGAGAAAGATGGAAAGGGAGATGAACATCGAAGGGAAGAAGGATGGATAAAGAGAGAGTATGAGTGGTTTATTTGCAAATATGGACTTTAGGGGGAACACACTAAGGGTTCCTTGTAAAGACACATAGCTGACTTTCATCGTTATTGTTTCCAGTCATTTAACGCGTCTGCTAAGCCGAAGCGCAGAGCCCACTTCCTCCCCCAGCCCCTCTACGCGCTGGGACAGTTTAAGTGCACGATTATTAAATTTCTTTCCTTCGTTTGTAATCCAGGGGAAATCGTACACCCCCGTGTTGTAGACTTGTCAATAACCCAAGGAGAGCTCAAATACTCGCGCCTCAGCACATCTTTACACAAGCCATAACAATATACCAACCAATAAAGCACCACAACTCCGACTCTCCCCCCCCCCCCCTCTTCTTTCCTTCCTTTCTCTTGTATTTCTTTTCTTCAGTGTCGCCTTTGCAACGCTTTTTATTCAAGAATACTGTTAAAAAAGGAGAGGGCAACTTGTTAACCACCACTTTTAGCAGGAGATTTCGCATGTCTTGATTGTACCCTTTTTCCCTCCTCCTTCATCGCTTTATTTGGTTTTGTGTCAACACAAAGTCGGTGTGATTGATGGAATGGCGTCTGCCATCGATGCAGAGTTTTAATCATTTCTCACAGGATTCGAGTACGTTTATTTCTTCGTTCCCGGTGGAATCAATTATTTCTTTCTCAATGAACTTCATCAGCTTGCGTAGTGGCTATGATGTCTATGTAACACTAACTGTCAAATGATAAAATGATAAAGAATGATTACATAATGGGAAATGTGTTGTATCTTTTACTTCTTAGACTGACGTTTGTGTAAGGCGTCTATCTGACATCATTTTTTTTTTTGAAGCAACTTTACTTTATGAGAACTTAAACATCTGAACATCTATCAATTCGGTGCAAATAAAGTCATTGTTTAATCTAATACAAACATGTCTTTGGTGAAATACAACACTGTAATCAACGACGTAATGGAAACTATATCATCTGTTAGATCAAATAATTGTTCTCAAGATACTTTGTGCTACCAACGCCGCATACCAAAACATAGAATTTGATACACGGAAGTTCTTTTCAGAGAGTAATCTTATTTTTTTATATGATATTAAAAATAAAGGTTTTTGATTTTGTTTGAAACATGTATCATTGGAAATGACGATTTGAATCAAATTAAATTAAATTAAATTGAATTGCATTGAATTGAATTGAATTGAACTGAATTGAATTGGATTGGATTGGATTGAATTGATTTGAATTGAATTGAACTGGTTACATTTACTATATAGCCAGGGTGTTCAATGCAATGTACAAAAGAAATGATAGTTTGAGACACTGCTAATTAAAGGTTTAGCAAATGCATGTCTCATTTTTCGTGTTATGAACTTGCCAAAAAAAAAAATAATAATATGAAACCATTGATATTCAGGGTAGATTTGACTGGTACATCTTTTTTTTTTTTTTTTGGAAAATTTTGGCTGTCAATGCGATTCTTTTTCTTTATATTTGGCGTGAACAATCCTCATCTATAAATCTACTTCAAAAGAATTAGTAAGAAAAAACAACAAAAAGATATTAGTGTGAACAATTCTATCTACGAATTTAATTTCTAAAGAATAAGTATCAAAAAATCACAAGATCTGATGAGTACTTTTCAAAACCTTCGGGCTTTGACCTCCAGACTCTCAAGATTTCGTTGAATTTATCAGATATCTGATCAAACTTATCCTTTTTGTCGTTCTTTCTTATTGATTACGCGATATCGTTTTTCTGTGAAATCACTTTCGCTCTGTTGCCTTACAACCAACTTTCACGATGCAATATAGTAGAGGACATGTACTGTCATTAATATTCTGAAATTATATTTGTTAAAAGTTCTTGTAATGATGAAGGGGAAAGTGTGAAGGTGAAATTCTTGAATAGGGACCTATCTAGACGCTTTTCAAAAGTTCATCTTTGTACATTGTATTGTAAGATTAAAAAAAAAAATTAAAAGCGTTTAAAACACATTTACAGAAAATTTAAGTAATGCAATTTTGCATAATATTTCAAAAACCACATGAGTAGCTAGATACCTTGTAGGGTTGGCACACGTCCCAACTCTGAAAAAGACGGCTTAGAGCTAAACATGAATCAACTCTTGTTCTTGACATTTTTGTCTTTTTTTTTCAATCAATAGGATCAGGGGAAACACCGATTTAAGAGTGCTCCTGGTAAGCTTTACCATCAAAATATCTTGGGCTCAAGCTAGGTTTATTAAACGATTTCCTGCTTTTCTTAACAAGTGAAACGCGAAATCAACTCAATTTAATTTAGCGAGTACGAGGTGTGTGTGTGTGCGCGCTGCAGCAATAAAGCGAAGAAACCCCGGCCGACACGAAATCGTTCACGCTCTCTTGGAGGCTTTGAAAAGAGGCGGATCCCCCGTCCAGCAAGGATGTCGTGTTCGACAATTTGTGACTTGTTGCTCCAACAATAAGTCACCGCCTGATGAAATTAGCCCGCCTCGATGACTTGAATTCCACGGGGATTTAGACATGAGAGAATTAGGTTTTTTAACTCTCTCTTTTTTCCCCTCTCTCTTTCTCCTTTTCCCCTATTTGTCCATTATGTAAGCCAATAAACGAGTTCATAACCTCCAAGGGATTTATCTCTTGAGAGATATAAATTCAATAAATGATTTCATATCTTTCAATATTTCAATTTTATATACATCGAGTCACTGACGAGTTATGTGTAATTATGGGCACAGAGTATATTGGATTTGCATACTAAGAGAGAAAGAAAGAGTTAAATTACTGAATAACTGTGGAAACTTTTATCTAGAGTCAGGAATTCTCTCGTAATTCGTCTATTTATTCCAAAATAAATCATCGGTTAGGCATAGTAACTGGTAATGATTTTGTCTCTCTCATTTTCTCTTTCTTTCTCCCTTTATTCCTCTTTCCCTATCTTTCTCTCTCTCTCTCTCTCTTTCTTTCTTTTTCTTCCTCTCCTCTGTTATTTTTCTTGAAACTTATGGCAACTGAGGAAGAAATCTAATTCTCACTCAGATGACCCAAACGATGGGAAACTTTTGAACATCAACTGCATTATCAAAAGTGCATTTCTTTATTTGTAAACACCTGTTTGAATATATAAACACTTCTATAATATCACATGAACATATCAATAAATAATGAATAGATAAATGTCAACGCTTGTGGTGACGATTTGATTAAAAAAAAAGAATTCTGAAAAATTGTCATTTGGATATATATTCATGATAATTGTGTTTTTTTTTTCAATATTGTTTTAGACAGTGAAATTGTACCCTTAGAATGATTTATAGGAGTAATTATTCCTATTTTTAAGAATAAAGATGAAAATACGAATCCGAATAATTACAGAGAAATTACCTTGTTGAGTTGTCTTGGTAACCTGTCTACATAAATCTAATATAAAGAAGATTTGGGACTTTCTCGCAGATTTTTTTTTTTTTGTCCTCAATCTGAGGAACTTTATCTAAAATTGATTATTCAGAATCATGTAAATGTCAACACAAGCATAAAACAACTGCAATTTTAGTTTAATTTATTTTAAATGAAAATTCTGTATGCAACGGATTTTATCATCTATTGCTCGAATACCTCTTTTTTGGAAATATCATTACAATAATTACTGTAACAGAAACTTGTATTTGAATTCTTTACAATAGAAATTAGATATGATAAAACGCTGATTTCTGTATTCTTCCATGAGATATACCTTATAGATTACATATCCCATGAAATTGATTATTTAATTACTAAACAAATAATCCTTCTTACAAATTTCATACCCGATTACTATAATTTTCTCATGATTGCATGATAACATTTTTCTTTAACTTTCTTGCAGATGATCCAATGTTAAATGAGGAACAAGGTGGATTTCGTTCAACGTAATTTTTGAACAATTGATCACAGAAAAGGAAATGCTTATAATGTGCTCTTATTGATTACACAAAAGCAATTTGATTTAATTGATGGGAAGTTTTGTGGTTTGAATTGGTAACAGCAGGTGTGAATGGAAAATACCCAAATGCTACTGAAATTTGTATCAAAGTGCGAAGTCCTGTATTTCTGCGAAAGGCGCAATGTCTGACTTTTTCACTTGTAATGCGGGAGTTAGACAAGGTGAAAATCTCTCACCTCTAGATCTGTTGTTTGCCGTTTACTTTTAAATGACTTCGAAGGACATATTTCAAAATTTGATATCGGTTAGTGCAAGTGTCTATGTATGGGCCCTAGTTATTTACAAGATGGTATTTATTACGTGCATTATGCTATCTTACTTTTGTGTTTGTTTGCTCTTTCTTTCATTTTAATTATGTATGTACTCTCATCTCGCTTACACAATTATTAGCTTTTATATCTTTGTGTCATGATGTACAATCAACAAGGATTGTATTCACAAGTCTGTTATACTCTTATTTATATTCCACGTTTGTTTGTGCAGTCATACACCCAGAGAGGTGGCGAAAGAGTCCATAAAATTTTACAAAATCTGGCAGGGTGACAAGCGACCCAAATCTGAACGAGATAACTTATATAATATCAGTATGATAAAATATGATATAATTCAATTCATTTTATTTTCATACTTCTCATTTATGAATATTACAACAGAAATAATAATACAAGTTCTTTTACCTCGTAAACAATTTGTAGAAAACAAACAATATACATGGTGATAACACAGCAATTGTAATCATAACTGGTCAAAATCGAGCAATATAATATGATATAATATAATATAATGTAATATAACAATAAAGTTTAATATCAAATACCAAATTTTCGACGCATACAAACGTCTTCTTCAGGGTATTTCATATCAACCCTCCATGCGTCGAAAATTTGGCATCAAAAGATATGTTGGACTTGAAAATGCAGTATAACTTTTGTCATCTCTTCTGCATTGGTAACAACACGGAAACTATAAATATATCAGTTGATTTATATATACATATATACATATATATATATATATATATATATATATATATATATATATATGGACATAGATATATGCCTTTCAAAATGAAAACATGAATCTCTTTCCAATCCCAAGTTTGTTCTTTCGATAGTCAAGGCACATGATTGTCAGTCTCTGTGCGAAATGATATCCCACAGTTAATTGTCCTTCTTCCGACATTTTCTTTGGGAGAGACAAAGAGTGGATAATGCGCTCAACTGAAATGAGAAAACGGCTCACACGAGCAGAAATCGCCGCTGCATCCTTACACTTCGACCGGATGTCAGCTATGAAGAATTAAACGCGAATCTTTCAAGCATCCACAGCTACTGACTGAGGGGAGGATATAGTCGGAGATACGCCGAACATTAACATCACTTGTGTGCAGTCACCGTGAGACAAAAACACAAGCCACCAGGAAATGAAGGAACAGCGAGAGTTTATTAATATTGTTCTTGCGGTGTGTGTATTTCATAAGAGAGAGGGATCATCAGTTTTCTTGGCTTGTTTATCGCTGATTTTCCTCTTTTCCCCCTGCATGATAAACTGGGTCTAATTTTGAGAGAGAGAGACCATGTTGGACGAGGCGTTTTCCGTTTTGCATTCTCCACGGCTCAGTTGACATGGAGGGTAAGGGAATATGAGAGTGATAAGGGGCAGGGAACTGTGAGTATGAATGCCTTAATAGTCATTCCTCCCTTTCTGGCTGTCTGTCTGTATGTCTGTCTCTCCCCCCCCCTCTCTCTCTCACACACACACACACACACGCACACACACACACACACATACATACACACATACACACGTGCACACACACGCACATGTCCCTTATCTATCGCTTTGTAACAATCTCACTCTTTCTTGCACATAATTATCATTATACTTCTCTCTTTCTCGCACACACACACACACACACGCACGCACTTACAAAATGTCATGTACAAACTTACATATCCCTTATCTATTACTTTGTGACAAACTCTCTTTGTTTCACACACACACACACACACACACATACAGACAGACACACATCTTCTCTCTATCTCTATTATCTTCCTCTAAAACGAAATCATTTGCATTATCTCTCCCTCCTCACATGTCATAATCATATCTCGCACTAAACACATTTATGTCATGATATGCATTATTTCTTTCTCTCACACACACACACACACACACATGTGCAAACACACACACATATCCTTATCTATCACTTTGTGACAATTTCTCTCTTTCTTTCACACACACGCACACACATCTTCTCTCTATCTCTATATCTTCCTTTCAAACGAATCATCTCTCCCTCCTAATATGTCTCGTACATAAACACTTCACATGCGATGATATGGATATACTTCTCTCTCTCTTTCTTGTTATCTTTCTTCTACAAATTCTTTATTCAGTTTACCCATTTTCTTTGTTTTTGTTACCCAAAAATCCTTTTCTAGCACCATAGCCTCTGCCCGAAGACCTAGCTGAATACTGTTCTGTCGTCCCTAACTTCCATTTGCCAAATATTCCGATCATGGTGTTTTTACGATTTTAATAATTACCATTCTATCGTACCCATTCAGCCCGGAACTGGGTAGTTTTTGTAAGCGACCGCCCCGCGGTTACTTTCATAGTTAGTCCTTTCTCACACCAGTCTCCTTTCTTGCCTCCCGCGTCGGTGAATTATCCAAGCATGATATGATTACTAAAACTTGTTAAAACAATCATAAATACACAAAACCTCTTTGCTGTTGTTGTTCTAAGAATGTCAAAGGACATTACCTTTTCAACTTCGTCTTCTCCATTATGTAGTTATCAGTAAATTGAATGTGAGATATCAAGCGGTATACAATGGAAAGCCTGCAGAAATGTGTTGCTACAAACGTAACTTTGGAAA
The DNA here is from genome assembly GCF_964275005.1 of Diadema setosum. Classification (NCBI taxonomy): domain Eukaryota; kingdom Metazoa; phylum Echinodermata; class Echinoidea; order Diadematoida; family Diadematidae; genus Diadema; species Diadema setosum. The sequence continues at coordinate 31,415,491 of NC_092697.1, forward strand.
ACCTTCCTAAAATAGACGATTTTCAGAAGATTTTTGAAGCTGTTGATTGGTGATACATGCCTAATTTATGTATATGAAGAGCTTGCAACCAAAAGGTGCTAAATCCATTGAAAAATGATGGATTTAGCGCCTTTTGGAAGCAAGCTCTTCTATATATATATATATATATATATATATATATATATATATATATATATATATATATATATATATATATTTATTTATTTATTTATTCATATCTTATGTACATATGTGTGTAAATATAAATATACACGTATACATATATTTACATATATCATATGTATGTGTTTATACAATTATTCATAGTAATTACATTATAAGAATAACAAACGAATGCTAAATCCCTTTCACGTTTCTATTTTTTTTTTTTCAAGCCCATCAGATTCCTCGGAAAAGTATATAACTCTATATAAGTTTTTTATCCCATTATCTTGTTATTGTTGTTTATCCTATTATTTATCCTACTTTCTCTCTCTCTCTCTCTCTCTCTCTCGTCTTGTGTTGTCTTGTTGTGTCTTGTCTTGTCTTGTCTTGTCTTTTCTCACTATCACAGTACTGCCTGGCCCGGTCCCCCGTTGCGTATTCTATCCACCACGCGTGGGTTCCGGAAGAGGGTTTCGAAACGGAGGGGGTCTCTCCCAGGCGGTAGAGGGAGGGGGAGGGAGTGAGGGGAGTGTCAACAGCTTCCACCACGACGAGCACTGGCAGCTCGCTCCTCGACGATGCCTTTCCGCCAAAGATTGATGGTGAAGTGACCGAAAATCAACACGAGAATCCGGCTACGCGCCGGGGACGGGGCTGTAATTAATTTGACTTTTCACGAGTGGACCCGAGCGGACCTCAGAAAACGAGACGAGGATACAAGCCTTTAGCGCCCGCTACAATAATTACCATCGCTTACCGTTCTTTACTTATTCCTATCTCTGGTTTCTTTTTTTTTTCTATTTCAACAGGAGTGCATTTTTCCTACTTGTTTAACCTCTGCTCATCACTCGGCCTAGATAATAATCCTGCGTGTGTGCTTCAGATTTCCCTGGAAATCGTGCCATACAAACAAAGACTAAAATTAAGCACTTCAAAGAGCGCTCGGCGTCAAAATCCAGGAATCGCGCTCTGGGAAAATTTTTCTGGTTTTTCTACAGTTATTTTGCGCGTTCACTTTGAAGAGCGGAGGGGAAGTGGCCGGGCCAAGTACACAAAGCTCTTGCTGTACCAACATTTTGTTAAGCTGGCAGGTATAAAGGACCTGGAGCTCTTGGGAAGTCTTAACGTGTAAGGCATTGTCTGACGTCTGATCGTAATAATATGTCTATAGTGACAATTATTGCGCATCAATCTTGACAAAAGAGCTTAAACTGTAGGTTGAGATTCCAATATCTTAGATTTTCAATCCCCCTAAAACAACTGCTTTGAATGCTTTATCTAATAGTCATACCTAATCCTTTATCTAAATTTGTTGTTGTTTTTTGCTTGTTTGCTTGTTTGTTTGCTTGCTTGCTTGCTTTTGGACTGATGTAGAAATGTCAAAAGTTGTATTTCCCGAACCTTACATAAAGACACCGGTTCATTAGCTAATGGAGCGTGGTAATGGCGAAAAGATATCAATCCGTTACTAACTTCAGCTAAAAGTTCAATGTGAAAAATCCATGAGGCACTGCAGTATTCCGAAGGCACTGTGGCAATATTGTTTGATTTTGCATAAAACAGTTGAAAAGAAAATATTCTTTATATATCCTACTTTTAGCCGTTTTTTGCTTTTCATTGCCAGAGAATGAGAAAAGTTTCCTTAATTGTGATTGTAATTTGAATTCATTTTTTGAATGTTGAGTCTCAAGATGAAAAACCATTCTTCACACATCTGTAATTGTTTGGATGTTTCATTCGTGGACGAAAATGTGTATGACATTTTGTAGACATTTAAAGTTCTCGAAATTAATATATTTCCAAAAAGTTGTTCATTTCTGTGTTCATAACTCATTATTAGATATCTTTTAGTAACTATTGAAGTTATAAGTTGTAATTGAATCAAGAAATGTTTTTTTTTTCCTTTGACTCAACATTCAAATTCTATAAATATTGATTTTCCGCATTATTGAATGTTTTATATTTTTCACCATTGAAAGAGTTTATAAACAGACATGATTAAAGAACAAAGAGAAGAACATTTTGATGTTTAAAACATGCCGTGCTGCAACTCGTCATGTTTATTATGGTTAGTCTCAATGATCAACAATATCAAGATGTCATTGGGATTGCAGATAATTATTGCCATGTTTATGATTGCAAGAAAATGTCCTTATAAGGTGTTGATGCTGTATCACGTGATGGTATCAACGTGTCTTCAATTTCTTTTCCTCGAGACAATGTATGAAGACGTTAGCCCATCTAACCGTAAGTATATGAAACACAGTTGTTGGATGTACTTGGTACTGGAAATACCTGGCATACTCAGGGTATCGAGTTAGCATCGCTCTGCGGTATCAACCCCCGCGCCACCCGCTGTCATGACTGTCTGTGTTCACCATTTGCGCTGGAGTGAAAATGAAAAAAAAAAAAATTGAAGAGGTATCAAGTATTAATCAGCGTATTAATTGGTGCTGGTTGTGAGACGAGAGTGATTTTTTAAGCATCCAGTGCGCTTCCAAAATAGAGTGAACGTTTGACAGGAGAATGAAATGAAGACTCGTGGGAATGAAAGTTTTCTTGTCGAAGAAGTCAAGATGATGCTGAGAAAAAGTATCTTTTCCTCTTTCTCTTTTATTTCTATGTTGCGCATTATAATGTTCATCAATCATCGATATCATTAGTTTTAAACCTTGCACAATCATCTTCTGCTAGGGTATCTCATATAGATACACAGATATGAAATACATCTCCTGACCTTCTCTTATAGTTTACAGCTGTTTACATATTTACTTATTAGTGTATATGTTTATGTTTAGATTTCTACGTAGTATTTCTTTTCAGACAGCAATTTCCAGCGTAACTCGGGATTGCAGAGTATTGCTGTTTAAACTTGGAGCCATTTCACCAGGTTTAACTCATACACGAAATATTGAAATGATTTTATAACTCTTTATATTCTTTGATTACGAAATCTGTATAACACCAGGCTGAATACCAAGCATATCAATCAAGTCATTTACACATTGTGTTACTCATTTATGCAAGATCATACACTGCAAAAAGTCCGGTGTTAAATAGTGAACACCGAGCTGGTGTTAAATTTTCGGTGCTCATTTATGGTGTTAAATTAGCACCCCGGGTGTCATTTCCAAATTTTAAACTGTTTTTTGAAGAGTTTCTTAGTAACTGCACTTCTTGTTGATTTTTAATTTAAACAAGACGATCAAGAATTTTACGTTGAAATACTAGATTTTTGAAAAAATGTGAAAATAATTTTACACCAAAGTAACACCAGCTGGTGTGGTCCCTTATTGAAGCTGGACGGGTGTTAAACCATTGATATTAACACCAACAAGTATCAAATCAACACCATGTGGTGTCATTTTTTTAATTAACACCAGTACAGTGTCAAAATAACACCTGGTACAGTGTCAAATTAACACCACGAAGTGTCAGGTGAACACTTTTCAACACCATCACAGTGCATTTTTAACACCTGTGGGTGTGGTCCTTTATTGAAGTTTGATCGGTGTTAGATTTAACACCCGTGGTGTTAAATCTAACACCCATGTTTTTACAGTGTACCTATATGTATAGTATCTTATTTTCAAACTAGGTAATAGAATATGATTGTGTGCAATACTGTATTTGTATAAAATCAAACCAGCTGGCGTTCTTTGATCATTCAGATGATTAGTAGTGTATCAATTGAACAGACTGATATCAGATTATTGTTTTTGCCTACTCAATTTGTCTTTTAGCTTATTTCTAAATATGTTTTTATCAGTTTTGTTCATTCAGATGGACTGATATGCAGTGATATGGTAACCTAAAGGGAGACCCCTTTGCCAGAACAAGTAAGTTAGCTTTCCCCCACACCGAGGCAGCCATCTTGGTCTTATACACTGAATGCCTATATGAACTTTATCAACCCCTTCAACAATATGATGCATTTAAAGACATATAATGGTGAACCTGGTTAATAATTTAATAATTGAGTAATTGTATATCATTATAAACTGCATTTCGTGACTACGCATCATCTCACCATCCCTCAAATTATTTAATTTGATTCACTCCTTTAATTTTCACCAAAAGTACAATGTTTCTTGCTTTTTGTATTACCTATGTTCATATCTTTATTCTTTTGTTCATATTGTATGTCTATGGTATATATGTGATATTGATTGTGTTGGAGATGGAGAAAAAACATAAACCTGAGCTTGAACATTAAAAGAAGTCGATGCTTCGAGACACTATTTGTAATATAAGTCAGAACCAACTAATATTCACTACATATATTTAGATATTAAGCAATAAGAAGTCATCATCTCGTAATAGACTAAAGCAGACTGAATGAAAATGTATATATTTTACAGATGAGCTAACAACATTGAATTAGCATTTGATCAGCGAGACAGATTAAAAATTACTCAAAATGTAAAGGGATGAAATATTTTCTTCGTCTGTTCTAGAAAAGAGAAGGGTTGACAGTCCTTCTTCCCTTTTCTTCTTGAAGTGAATCAACATGATGCTTGCAGTGTAATACCTAAAACGCACTGAACACACGCATACACACACACACACACACACACAAATAATAATCTCACATGTTATATAATACACAAAATCACACACATTAACCCACGTGTACATGGATATACACACATTTATTCACGCGCGCGCGCGCACACACGCACACACGTATCACTCTAATACCCCCACCCCTCATCAGTTTAGGCAGCTGCGCTCACTTTGCGGCGGTTTGAAGTGTGTTTAACTTTCCACGTTAGTGGGTCGTCTTGAGTGGTATTATAATAGAATAATATTCGCACTGTAACGTATTTGAAGTCGGGAGGCAGATGTACGGATTTTACGTGACTGAGTGACAAGCGAGTTTAGCCCAACACAACACATGGCACGAAAAACTGGGCACCTTTCCAAGAATCATGGTATTGCATCATTTAATTATTTTTTTTTTAAGTCGGATGAGTTGAAAAGGACATTCATTTGTAGTATTCTGAATGGCGCCCGCTTTTATATTTCTCCCTATAATGACAAGCGACAGCCCTACAAACAACCCCCAATGCGGTCTCCATATTTGAACTCAGTAATCAACGACAACAGCTGCGTTAGATGTCTCTCCGACTCGAATTTTCTCTTGTCTTATGCATTCATCAATGCTTGAATTGATAGAGACATGAACATGAGTAAACAAAGAATGTAGTCAATTGATATCACTGACTTGATGACGCCAAACTGTGATAAATTAATGACTGAGAAGGATTTATTATAAGATGAAGAATGTGATCCATGATTTGAATATTCAAGTCAGGTGCTTTTGACATGATTTATTATCATCATTCGTAAATGGATATATTTGCAGAACATGAAAAGAGGATCATCAATAATAAATGAATCTATTGATTGTTGTTTGATGTTTTGAGAGGATGCGAAGGGGTGCCCCCCCCCTCACGCGCGCACACACACACACACACACACACACACACACACACACACTATTCCGAAAATAATGTCAGACTGACCAGGAATTTTCTATACATGTATCACTTTGCAATTGCATGTTATTTGAATGTTTCAATGTTTATGAATTAAATGGTACTCTTATCCTTTTTATGGGGTAAGTTAGATACATTCGCTGGTTCTCACATTTCAGAGCAACGCGCTGACCCAAGTGTGTGAAGAGACATTTAAAAATATTATCAGTAATATGATCGAATGGTTGACCAAAAAAAAGAAGAAGAAGATATTATGAATAACAAAAAAGAAAGAAAGGAAGAATAGTTATGAATCATAAATTCCTTGCAACATATAAGCTAAAATTTGGTGCAAGCGATTACTGGACCGTCATTTTCATGTCTGGTTTGCATTGTACTGATTTCACATGTGGGCTTGAAGTAAAGTGATGCACACAATGGCAAGGATTATGAACATAAAGGATAAGAAAATTGAACGCCTCATCGTTTTCATCTCATTTCATTACAAACACGCGCGCGCGCACACACACACACACACACACACACACACTGACAGTATTATACACGTATGTAGTGTTTGTATACATTATATACATTATTTACATTATATGATACTAATACATACATTTTACATGTACACTGTATATATGTATATATACATATATATATATGTATATGTATATATGTTTATATACATATATATATATGTATATATATATGTATATATATATATATGTATATACATATATGTATATATATATATATATATATATATATATATATATATATATATATGTATATATATATATCATACTCAATTTGATTTCAGTAAGTAAAGTACTTGCCTTAACTGAACTGAACTTCATTAAGCGTTTTTCGTATTTCAAAAATGAATTCATGCGTAGGTATACGTGTTCATACGTGAGAACCCATATGGCAGTATTACTACTACTCGATAATCACTTAGTACTCGCAAGAAGTGCTGCTACGTCTTCTCTCACTCCTCCCTTTCTTCCTCCCCCTTCCCCTCTTTCTGTCCTTTACTCTCTCTTTGTCATCATCTCTCTTTCTCTTTTTACTGTCATTTTCCTCATCGATACGTGTTGTCAGAGAAAGTGTTTTTAATGTCGATCTATGCGGGTAACTTCAAGAATTTAAGCCGCGAGAGAGGACACAACACGAGTGTCTAATAAATTATAAAAAAGCAAAACAAATCTTGAGAGCTGGTGACTAGGGAGACGAGACTGACATATCTCGATCTGGGATCAATACGGGGATGTCACATACTGCCCATCACCTAGCGTGACGTGGAGGTGGAGGGGAAGGGGGGCTTGTCATCAGCATAGCTGGAGCAGTGTACTCTTCTCTTACGTTAAGTTTAGGCAGGTGAGGACACCCGGAGAAAGTGGAGGACGGTCTCCGAGGGGGCGTAGGTGCGCCCAGCCGGCCCTTCTGGGGGAGGCCTCGAAGAAGCCAAGAGTAAAGGGGGGTCAGCTTTTCCTCTCTCCTTTCTCTCTCCATCCTTCAATCTCTCGCTCGCTAAATCTATTTCTCTGATATGAGAAAGTAGTAAAGACGATGTAACACACCCGGAAATGCCATTCACAGTCTGAAGAAGAGGCAGATTGATAATACGCATGTGACACATTCATACATGTACGTACACCCATTTACCTGCCTGTCTACGTGGACGTCTTCCGATATGAACATACTAGTAAGTCTCTTTTGTAATAATAGCACCATGCAGAGTATACCTTACATTGACTTGTAGTATATGAATATACAAATATAATAAATATGTAATACATGCATACTTGCATTCTTGAATGTATACCCGTGTGTGTTGTTTAATAGATAAAGAAATATGTATATGAAAACATAAAATGTGTGTGTGTGTGTGCGTGTGTGCGTGTATTTGTGCGTGTGGGTCAGTGCAGGTAATGAAATGTTGACATCATGGATAAGACAGAGAAGAAAAAATAATAAGTAATAGAAAGGAGAAAATATTTTATAACAGATGAGTTCTCAGAAGGTTCTAATTGTAGCGTCTAATATTTACCCAATTATGTTCAAATCGACTGGTTTGAATTTTTTCATTTCATTCGTATTCATATTCATCAAATGAAGATACAACAACATAACAAACAAAATAATGCTTGCGCCGGAAAAACTTAATGATTGAATTTTGGCAACAGGAAAACTAAACCACAATGACCAGACAGTGGTTAGAAATCACTGACAAGTTGCCATAGTAACTTAAGAAGAGGGATAGTATAACAGTAATTTGCCATTGCGTGTATCTATTTCTAAATTTAGTATGAATATAGTATAAATAGACAAAATTGGAAAACCATAGTAAGTAAGAGGCGAGAAAAAGATTATGTGCTTTGTGATTTGACTAATAAAAGAAAGGATAAAATGTTGAAGGAAGGAAAATGAGGAAAAGAAGAAGATAAAGATGCTGATCAAGAGTTGTAAAGTAATTCAGTATTTGGGGTTTGGGTTATCAACAAAAATAATTATACTTATTTTCGCATTCTATGATATATTAAGGTTTCTCTACTCTCACACGCAAATCTCAACAACTTTTCAAAACTTAATGATAAATGATTTAACTGGAATAGGGAATTTAACTGGCATATCCAAAAGTTTCTTTCTGCTCTTGTGCCTTACGAACAGCATCTTAACATTATTTAAGCTTGATTAATTAAGTTTGAAGTCATTAAAAGGAGTTCGCATCCATTTCTTAGTAGTTAATTCATCATTTCGGTAATAATTATGCATGACTATATCGTTTCTTCTGCTCCATTTCTGGAATATTCACTAAAGATTTGTAGAATCCGGTTTTATTGTGGTCTGTAATTGTATGGCGACGCATTCCTACCCCTGCTGTTTACGTCCATGAAAACTGGGATGGGGTGGAAAGGGGGAAAAATCCAATGCGGGCCACATCATTTTAAATCACAAGAGAGGGTTGGCATGTCGTACGTGTAGCGTTATAGTTCAAAAAGCCATAATTCCGCCCTTCTAACTGACTGGGAAAGAGGCTAATTTCCATGTAGCGCGTGCCCGTACCGACAGCGAGAACGTGACCGCAATCCGTTAGTAGCCTCATTATCAATTTCAATTCATCTTCATGAAAATCAAATTGCAAACTGAGCGATACTCCCGTCCCGCGCACATAAAAACGTCTGTAGCAGAGTGACTTAAAATGCCATAATTCCCGTTTAGATAGAACGAGTGAGCGCACGTCTTTCTCGGCGCGAGTAAACCTCACCGCGCGAAGGCGAAGAAAAAGGGTCCCAAAAAGAGAGGCGTGCGAGAGCATTCGTTATCGCCTACGTTGACATCTTCGCATGACGATCTTTCGGAATATTGATAAGTGTTACTTGGTATTTGCTTTCTGCTTGTGTGTTTAAGTTTTCCTCGAGTTATAGGATTCTGCTTGGAAAATAATGTTATTACTTATTCTTGAATTCCGCAATTTTATCTTGCGTGGACCACTAGAATCTCCGCCTGGCGATTCTTGTACATTTTTCATTGAATACTTATTTGTTTGTTATGTTGTGCCAGGGCATATAAATTTCATTTCTCCTTCGCAAAGGCAGAATATAGAAAGTGGTATAAGAAAACAAGAGTGTGGAATAACTTCAACTTTCCCCCAAGTTCCACCTTGTTCCATGCTTGATGTAAAATAAATGGAGCGACTGTTCATCGTGAACGGATGATCAGACCGGGGAGACGAAACAATGAATTTTTAATATTTTCCGGTGCAGATTCCTGACCGCTCTGTTGACCTTTTACGCCAAACTGTTTTTCTTGACCCAACTGTTGCGCACAAACGACTACAAGCAAAGCACTCTAACCTCACAGCGTACCACCACTTTCATTTTGAATGTGCATGGAGATGCAATCGTGTGTTTGCAGAGTCTTGTATTTTGACATTGAAGTTATTTTTCTTTCTTCTTTGTTGCTCTGAAAATATTGCAATAAGCCCTCTATGCCAATATATTGGGACATCGATTTGTTGATCAGCCTGCCTAATGGCGTTGCAAAACTTCCTTCACTGAATAACCTTTGAGGGCACGGTAGTGTGGTGGATCAGACTCTTGACTTGAAACGGAGGTCCCGAGTTCGAGTCCCACAGATCGCCGAGTACGTGCTTTTCTGGACAAGACGTTTTTACCCACGTTGTTACTTTTCGACCCAGGTGTCAAAATGGGTAGGACCTGCGTGGCAATTCTGGGGTGATGATAATGCATGGCCTTTTCGAAGAAAAGTGCTAATCCTGAAGAAGGTACCCTGGGTAAATAAGTCCATGTATGATGATGATGATGTGATGATGATTAGCATCATTATTATCATCACCATCACTATAATCATTATCATCATCATCACCACCACTATTTTTATTCCTTTTACATAAATACCTTTGCAAGGACTGCGAGAAGCGCAGTCGAATTTCTTGCGCCAATCGTGTCGCCTTATAGCTGATTTTCACAAGCGTGATATTGTTCAGAGGTGTTTTTTTTAACTGATATGTCACTTTCGTGGCACTATAAAATAAAAGCTGACAATTCTCTTCAAGCCTCCATACCCGCTCGTCTTTTCAGTCAAAAGGTGCTTAGAATGAAAACTAAGTGAACCTATTGTCATGTCCTTTGGGAACATTCCTTTTAAGCCGTCGTATTGGCAAAAGGACATCTCTAATGTCCCCCTTTGTCGAATAGCATAGAGTACCAAAGTGTGACGTCATAGTCATTCATCGCCTTGAAAACTGGTTCTTAAAACAACCTCACCTGGCCCAAGTGTTTATGAGTGAACCTGATTCCAACCCATGCTGTAAGCAAAAAATAAGATAAAACAAACAGACAAAACACAAAAACAAAAACAAAACTGACATTATCCCTTCTGTACCTTCTAGCACTGTGAATGGTCGTCTTACCAAAAGATATTGACGTTGTTCTTTATAGGGCTTGAACCAGATACCATACCAAATTAAGAGAAAGCACTTTCCTGTCCTACAATGACCAGAGACCTCTGTTATAAAGGAACATATCATCGTTACATTTTCTTACAGTCCCATCTGCTCTATGCGAATGTTTGCTGCGTATAGATAAGATTCTTTAATGGACTTCAATTGAATTGAACTGATTTGATTTGTTTAGCGTGACAGCCATGCAGGGAAGCGATGAAAGGCATAATTTACCCTTTACAGATGAAACAAAAACCCAGCTTTAGTGCTTCAGAATAGTTCTGAAATGTGAGTTAGGAATAGAAACAAGCAATCTAAAAATGTTAGTCAGTATAGTCAATATTTAGTATCGTTAAATATATAAAATGTGAATGATAGTTAAAATAAAAACGTTCATAGACTAAATCGTCTACAGTTATAGTCTAGTGGGAAAGATTGTGATATCTCCTTATATTTTAGGCTTCATTACGAAATTTTTATAAGGTAGGATGTTTTGTGATACAACATACCCTCACATAACTATGCATCAAATGTAATATCTCGAGTATTTTTTTTTTGTAAATCACTGCTCCCAACGGTAAACAGTACCTTTAACGCCTGTAAGCAAGCGACCACTGGACCGATGGCTCCCGAGTTACGGACCGAGTTACGTCCGAAGGACTAGGAAATGAGTATAAAGTGCATTGCCTGGGGCGTAACCATTGCAGCCAGTGGGATTCGAACCAGAGACCTCGTGATTGACAGTCCGTTGTCTTATCCACTGAGCCATAAACAGCTCCGCCAGTCGTCTCATCAGAGTAAGGTAATGTCGTTGATTATTGGGACTTTATCATGTTTCCAGGGTTTTTTTTTTCTCTCTTTCTCAATCTCTTCACCCACTCTCCCTCCCTCTCTCTCTCTCTCTCTCTCTCTCTCTCTCTCTCTCTCTCTCTCTCTCTCACTCTCTCTCTCTCTCTCTCTCTCTCTCTCTCTCTCACTCTCTCTCTCTCTCTCTCTGTCTCTCTCTCCATAAGCCATACATTATGTCGTTGGTTCTTGTGTTACATTATGTCGTTGGTTCTCGTGTATGTATATTATGAGGCTAATGTGATGATTGATTATAATATGACAAAATTATCACATTATCACATTAATCATATTATGATTACTGTAGCAAGTACACGATCGGTAAAATGGCAGATCAAAAGAAATTTTTTCTTCGTAGTTTTATTTCAAAATAGTGTCTTCACTTATGTGTTTGATTGTTTGATTACAATTTTGGTTTTATCTTTTTTCTTTTCTTGCCATGCTTCATGTAGGGTTCCCTCCTCCTCTCCTTTGATTTTCAGTTACCCACACTGATTCGGCGTTGTGATGGGTGCGTTGTCGTTCCGCTGTTCCGCAAATGGGACCATTGTATCCTGATCTGTTGATAAAACTTCCTTCAGCCTCCTCGAGTTTGTCATCGTCATTGTCACAAAATTGTATTAAGGATGATTCTGTTCATGACTGGCAGAATGTGTGTGTGTGTGTGTGTGTGTGTGTGTAATGAAGCAGATATTGATTAACTTGATTAAGTTGATCAAGACAGTTTTTTCTAAGAGTTATGCAGACTTGTATATATTTTTTATATAGGGATGGCAAAGAAAAAGTATGTTAAAAAAGAAGGTGATTCAGCAGCACAAGTGTTTGCGTAATGAAGCAGATATGGATTGGATTAAGTTGATCAAGATGGCTTTTTCTGAGATTCATGCAGAATTTTATGTCGAATTTTTATGCATGGTATGATTTGAAAAAAAAAACCCACAAAATATGTTGTACTGTATGTTTTAAAAAAAATGATATAGCAGCACAAGAGAGAAGAATGCAGCTGCTTTTTTTTCATATTAATTTCATTGTAAACATGGGTCTGATATCGAATAAAATTCAGATAAAGAATATCATAGAATCTAAAAAAAAAAGTGCGTACGTGCGCACATTTTTCTTGTAGGTCAAATCATGTGACTTTGTAAATATTGCAAATTAAGATAATATCCTTGTTGACTTCTTGTTCAATCAATATCTAACACTCAGGAGATCAATAAGCACTTTCACTTTGTTGAACAGGTGTCTGCATCAGTGGTTTAAACACTTGTCATCAGCTTTATCGTGATCATAATCATAGGCATAATCTTCACTTTCATTATCAACAATAGTTTCATTTTATTTCATTTTACTCCAATCCCATTATAATGTATCTTTACTGTAAGTCTACAAAATTATGATTGTTTACTCTGTTAAATCCACATTGTTTTATTTACATGATTTCTATCACTGAAGAAAGTGAGATGTAGATTATGTTATTCTTATTGTCGAAAACGGAAATAAATTTTGAATTTGAATTTGAATAGTAACTATAGTTACTCGATAAATACCATAATCTAGACAATTATCATTATCATCATCATCAATGACAGCATATTGTGAATCACAATCATCATGAATTATCTAACATGATTAACAAGGTTATCATCTATCTTTGATCATCATCATCATCATCATCATCACAGCTGCTATCATCGTCATTATCACCTTAATCTTCACCATCATCCTCATCATCGTCATCATCATCATTCAACCATCCTGACACCCATCACTCTTGCGTTATTACCGCCTCAAACAAACAAACAAAAAACGGACGAAAAAACACGTACACATGTTCACCCCTCCTATCGAATATAATCGCCCTTTTTTTCCAACGCAGTCATGCTCCTAACCCCTCGCTTTGTTTTTCTCAAGTGCTCCATCAAAATCAAGAGATTTGACGACCGACGAACACTCTGGTTTGTTTCTCTTTCTTTTTAGCCCCCTAATTTCCCGAGGTGTACAAAAACACTTTGGAGCCGAGGAGATGAGGGTTCGGCACATCAACGAGCCCTTCGCCGCTGCTCTCCCGTGAATACTCAGTCAATCTCCGTAGCTCCTGGCCAGTAAGACGATACGTGCACCATACTTTCAATATTTTTGTATTGATAGTCTTTATCATTTTCGCCCATGTTTCCAAGCCACTTATCATCCTTATCATGGTGCTTTCTCTTCCCCCCCCCCCTCCTCCTCCTCCTCCTCTACCCACCTCCAACATCTGTATAGGGAATGATGCGCGAGCTTCTCTTCAAGTGAAGAAGTCAGGTAATTAATTCGGCCCGGAGCACAACAATTACCCACCCGTTTCATCCGCTGTTTTCACTCCAGTAAACTTAAACGCCCTGCCTCTATCATCTTGCGATTTTGCCCGCCAACCCGACGAAAGAGGACACTGGTGTAGTTTGGTACAATTGCGTCCTGGCCCGCTTTCAAAGCATTGCACGCAAACTGTTCTCTCGGAGGAGCTGATGAAGAGAGGGGAAAAAAGCACTCTAAACCGTCTTTTTTTTTTCCTTCTCTCATTCTTCAATATCCCTTAGACACATTTTACTCTCTTCCAAACTCATGCAAACGAGAAGGGGTAGAAAGATAAAAGACGGAGAGTGAGAGAGATGAAAAAAGGAACGAAAATCATGTCAGATAAAGTGACTTTATTAACCGTGAAATAGGAAGTTTTGTAGACTACCTTCGGGCAAACGCACCGCAAATGCATCGAACAACCCTCTTAAAAATCACTTTCAATTATCTCTGCAACCATCGAGTGTGCGCACACCTACCGCGGGGTGTTCACCGGTTGTGTTCTCCCCACTCCGCCGAATGCTGTCAGTCGATGGCAGGGGTATAGAAATTCCATCCAAACTTCGATCCTGCTATATCCAAGTTGTTCACGATAACATTTCAGTTGTTATTACCACTTCCATTTTATTTGTTGTTTTTTACCTCCACAAATCCAATCAAATGAAATCCCAAGTTTCAACGTCGTTCACGACTCATAATCTTCTTCTAACAACATAAATAACATAATAATTTACATATTTGCGATGCGTAGATTGTGATAATGCGCAGTCTTCTGCACCGAAAACTGAAATTGACATCAATCAAAAATCAACATTGGTTTTCAGAACGGTGAGGGGAATAGAAAGTGACAGAGAAAGAAAGAAAAAAGCGATAAATTTCTTATTTACAATGAATGATGCCACGGATGTGTCAGTACACAATTGTGTGTTCTACTTAATCCTCCCCTCTCACCACAAATAAAGACCATATTCAATCACCACCTACTCTAATAAAAGACGTATTCACGCACGAGAGTGGCGCATTTCAACAATTACAATGCAAGGTAATCTCCGTCAAATACCTAGAGATCAGTTTCACATCGTCATCATTAAATACCAGTATTTTTTTTTCCTTAACACAATGTTCCTTTTTCAGCCTCGCTGTCAATACTCTGATTTCATAAGACAAAAAGAGTTCGGATGGAATCGAAAAAAAGAATAATAATGGCAATGAGAAGCACATACAAGGTTTACAAATTTACGTTGCCGCACAAGCGTTGCTATGCAACAATATCTAGAAAAGTCCCGCATCAGTCCAAGACATTTAATACAACATGAATGACCGCAAAGACCGTCAAAAGTCAGCCAAAATTTATCATCACCTCTGTCGGTAGCTTGGAGAGTTCTACTTTCAAGGATCATTACTTTAAAAATCAATTTCACATCTTATAGAGAAAATTCGTCATTTTTAATGACAGGATTAATCACCGACGTTGAGCATGTACAGGAATATGAATGTATTGAGGTACACGGCGTTTCCAACAAATACATAAAAACGACATTACCCTTCCACATTGTCCACGCAATAAGCAAATTCAACCCATGTTGTATGTGAGGTAAGAAAGGTGTTTGTTATCAAAAGGGAAAATAATCTAAAAGGACAAGAGGGCATTTCATCGAGCGTTTTGTGTGATATTTTTTCTGACAACTGAAAATAAAATGTGATTCTTGCATCTGAGTGATTGAGAGTAAATTTGTCAAAAAGAAATCTGACAAAACGCTTGATGAAATGCTCCCCCCCCCCCCCTTATGTTTGTTTGGTATGTGTCAGTTGCGTGCTTTTTGCGTCACAGAATATGTCTTCTATACACAAGTACAATTATATCTCTGTTGGTATGTTCCACAAATTGTTGGCAACGACAAAGAAACCGAGTTCACATAAATACATCGATTAACTGTCCATATCACAGGTAAACAGTGTATGACGCAATGTCGTAACCAAAGCACAAGGCGTGCTCATGTCTGTTGCACATATACCGTCTACTAACATTCAACATGCATTGCTTGCATACAAAACCTGTACTCACATACTCCTGAATGGAAAGTTTGCTTGCTTCACGAGTCCAACTCAAAATAGTTCAGCGAATGACTGTCTGTCTTTTTGCTGGTGAATGAGATATGTAGTGCGAATAGTGCAAGCTATCGTGTAAAAGGTATAGTAGCAGACAGAGCAGATGAGGAAACTATTTCAGTTGCTCTCAGTTTGAACTCCGCATGTATGCATCTTTCTTTTTTTCTTAAGATATGGATTTTGATTTTCCTCGGGAAGTTTTGCAGGAACAGAAAAGCAACATGTATCAGGGATACTAGTAGTACAAATAGGTAGTCATCAAGCAACAAACGACTTAAGCCTACATTAGTTTAAAGTGAGTCATCCTCCAATCATGAGTAACGTTTATCAGGCGTGGAAATGAACCATTCATTCATTGCAATAAAGAACCGAATCCGACACGGCAAGGACGGATAACAACCATTTACTCCTACTCAGACATGACTGCGTTGATAAATTATGTTATATCCATTTACTTGGATCGTTTGACTATTGACAATTCGGTTTCCCATTGCAAGACAGGCAGAGATAGGATATCGTATTTGCACTATGTGTGTAGGATTTACTTTGACGCTCGCAATTCCTTCCTGGTTGCAATTCATTGCAATTCAAGGACATCACGTTCTCTTACTTGTTCCTTTTAAGTCCTTAAGACACTGGAATATGTTATTTACACGTGTGGGCAACTGAAACTTCACACATCAATTTAAAAAAAATGACACTGATGTGTCCACAATCTCTCTTAGACATACAGTTCGCAGTAAAATCTGCTCGCGGAAAACAAGAACGCAAGCAAAGTTCATTGTATGAGTTCTTCAGTCTGTCTCATCGGTTTTTGAGCAACCATTAAAACGACAACAATAATAACAACAACAAAGAAATATTTGGCACGTGTCACAATAGATGTCAGTTGCGTTAGAGTCATCATCAGTATCAGCGGAATGTAGCTTCGCACGGGGTCACGCTCCCTCTGTAGTCCGTTTAATCAGAGTCCACATTACTCGTGATCGAGACGTCTGCAATGGCTCCAGGGCTCTTGTCCGAGTCGCTCCCTGTGCTTCCCGCAGGAGCCCGGGTACTATGGAGCCCAGGGTACTGGGTACAGTCTGGAGGACACGTGGCGTAGGGCGCGAAGACGTATCGAGGGTAGCCTTCGCTGGCAGAGGGGATTTTGCCGGACAAGTTTAGCGGGTGCATTGCAGGGAAGAGGAATCTGCCAGGTGCAGCTGCCGCCGCGCTGGCGTGAAGGTCCGCCAGACCAGATGGCGCGAAGATCGGGGTTCTTCCGAGGAGGGCGTCTGCTTGGAAGGGGTTCGGAGGTCTGTGTGGGAAAAGGAGCGGGAGAGGAGCGGAGCTCGCGGGAGGCAGAGGTGTAAACGCCGATTTCAGACTTCCCACACCCAGTTTGTCCGCATGAAGGGGAGGACGGAACATGGGCGAGCCTAGTCCTTGAGTTGCCGACAGGACGGACTGCGTCTGCTGGAACGGCTCTCCATCCTTCTCCACCGGGGCACCATGGCTGGCTCGCGAGGAGTTACCGCCGTTCTTCGAGGCCTCGTTGGCTGACAAGAAGTGTTCGATTGCCTTGACGAGGTCTCCGCTGCAGCCCTGCAGAACCAACTCGAGGACGGCCTTCCGCTGGTGCGGGAACAGTCGCATCAGGATCTCGATCGGAGAGAGTCGCCCGGGGCGAAACGGCGACACGAAACTGGTGGCCATACCGTTGAACATGTCCAGAGGTGCTTTGCCTTTTTTCTTGGTGTCCTCTCCGCCTTCGATGGGTTTGTCCGTCGATTCCGGCTCCTGCTCCGTTGCCTTGTGCGGGGGTTCCGGGACACTCGTCGTGGGTGATTCCCGCTCTATCTCTTCCTTGGTCTCCTTCAGAGCCTCTTTCTTCTCCTTTCCTGCAAAAGTCACAAAAGAAAAGCAAAGATTAATGGAGCATAACTGATGATAAGATTGTTCAGACTGTATTCTATACGTCACGGAAATGGAAATCAGAGAAACTGATGTAACGATCCTGGAATTATTAAGATGGAATATTGCTGCAGCCGTTTTGTTCATGGTCCTGTACCATTTCGACTTTGTGCTAGTTGCGGCACAGAACTATGAAAATAATTTATTGTGTGGTGATCTTGTTTTTATTATTCTGTACGTTCGTTTCTTTGTCTGTTTCATACAATTTTAGGAGTTTATTGGGCAAGTTTTAGCAACATTATAGCATGACCGTGATTTGCGATGTGATATAAGTGTCAAGTACAGCTGTGTCCTCCATCATGCATAAAATAAAAATGCGAGAGAAACGCTTCACATGGTGATGCTCGCAGTTAAGGTATGATTTGTTACACAAAAACAGCAACCATTATGTGTGTGGGAGTTCAGTCACAAATAGATATCAGAAGCGCGCACTGATTTTCCTTTTATATCACACATTGACTGCCGGAACATTTTTAACAAGCCTGGACAGTAGGCTTACTTAATTAGAAAGTCAGAAGGTTAATAACATCTCTTCATTGTAATTACATTATACAGATACCATTTGCCAAAGTGGGATTCGGGGATAATTACTGCTTAAACAGGAGGCAAGTAGCACTAATTTCGACTCATTTGATATCGATTCCTTTATCTAGTTTTGTGGGAAAACAGAGTTGTGTGACTAGCTGCGCGGTATGATCAATCAATATCGAAAGTCACAGTTTAACAGACTGCAAGCAACAGTAAATTAGTAGGGTCAGTTCGACACATGATCAATACGTCGCCACAGAGTGTCATATGTTTACTCGTCGTTACACTTTGCCAACACATGTTGCATCTCAACTATTTACATCTTCGATTACTTGTAAAAAATCAAACTTAACGGCATGAGACAAGACTAAAGGGGGGAGACAAATCTGCCGTGTATCTCGACAAATTTGGACAGGTTTTTGTTTATTAAAGTGATGTGGCAGGAGCAAAAAAAAAAGAGTATTTTTAGATAGATTATTAGCAGAATCATTTCACAGTCGTTTCTTGCCGCACACGTGGGCTTTGTGTATATTTCTCTCATTTGCTGCGCTGTTACAGTTGGGGCTTGTAGCTTATTTTCCCAGCCAGAGTAAATAATACATCGATCAGCGAGGGGTCAAGTCGCGACCACAAGCCGCTAAACGACGTCGATACCGTCCCATCATTCTTGCTCCATATGACAAGCTTCCGGGATTTCTTGGAACAGACCGAAAGAAAAAAAAGCGTTTGGTATCATTATGAGAACAATACGTCACCACAGTAGAGTATCCTCCCATTCGTCTTCTGATTCATTCGATGTATTCGTAGTGAGGATTTATGTTCAAATAATCATTCCCTGATTATTCAAAACTTGTAACTGGAAACAGGAAATGACGACCCTTTTTGTGTTGATATCTTCCTCAGTTTTGGATTGAGATTCGTGTGTGGGCGGGCCTGCTTTTCAAAGGTTTTTCATAATCAAAATGCAGCATCGAAAGATCTGTTTATTCTTCTTTTCAGGCATGTGTTGCTACTTTCCAGGAATATAATCGATGTGTTGCTACAGAAAAAAAAAGGTGGTTATTACAGTTTCTTGCCAAAGGGGTCATTTGGTATCATATAATAGTCATTTTCATGCGTCCACTCTCGCTTTAAACTATGTACACCTGAGATGATAAGCTAATGGTGATGATGATGATGATGATGATGATGATGATGATGATGATGATGATGATAATGATGATAATGATTGTATAGACACTGACAATCAGTAGAGATGGGAATACTAAGATAATGAGAAAATCCTCATATAAATGATGACCTCTTCAATGACATTGCGAAAGGAAAGGTTTGCGCGGTCTGGACACTCTTTCTTACGTTCTAATCATAGATGTATATTCATCTGTCAGTCCTCTGCTCCGAAATGTTTAATATCTTGACGATTCTTTCTGGCGTAACTATAATATAGTTAAAGCACTGTAGTTGTTGAATTTTGGGTTTCTTACTCTCAACTAATAAGCGATTGCCATCATAGCTTTTCAAATGATATTTGATTTCATCAATTCATTTTTACTGATAGTTTCATGAATACAAATATTTCAGAAATAATCTCTACATCCACTGCGCTCCATCTTTTTCTTCTTCACGCAGTGCAGTTCATGGGACACACACACACACACACGCACACATACACGCAATATATATATATATGTATATATATATATATATATATATATATATATATATATATATATATATATATATATATATATATATATATATATATATATATATATATATATATTATTCTGCCTCTGCAAGTGTGAGTGATTTTCTTTTCCTATGAATATGTTAACAATTACGTTGTTACACATACAAATAATCTGTCAGTTACTGAAAATATTTACTGTAATTATATAGTATCTATCTTATCTGTATATTTTGTGCATGTTTATTGTATAATAATTTTAATCATTATATTTGTGATTGTCTGTATTTATAGAATTGCGTTTGAAATTGTATTGTTTGAATGCACCGACGCAGAAATAAACCAAACCAAACCAATAGTCGGTTTTTGTTGCCTTTTATACTGCAAATTCCAATAACTGGAATCACATCATGAAAAGTTCTTGTGTAATCGCTGTACATCGGGAGTACGTTAACTCTGACATTCGAGTTTTGAATTTAGATGACGTAACTTACTAGTCACTTGTATGTGTTTATTGCCACCGAGATAGTTCACCTTTTCAAGTTGGCCATGACATTCTACCGTTTTCATTTTTTCCCTTATCTTAGCTTTTTTTTGTGTGTTTTTTTTTTCTAACCATTTGCTAACAGCGTCGCGCGCCCGTTTAGAAACGACACGTAGAGAGTTCTCCAAGGTCAAATCCGGGGTGCAATTTGGGGAAAGTTTACATGTTCTTGGAAAAGAGAGAGAGAGAGAGAGAGAGAGAAAGATGACAAGACGGGGGGGGGGGGTAGGGAAGAAGGAGAGTAGAAATGTACTCACGTTTAAACCTGACGGCACAAAAGCTGAGCAAAATTGATATTTGCTCTGAGACAATTACATTTGCCCACGTTTTCTGAGATTCGTTCGATGCTGCAGTCTGATACCACCACCCATTATATGCTACAAGCCCTTGGACTCCTCCCTAGGGGGAATGGGGTAAACTTGGAGGAGAATAGAGGGGGTAAAGTTGTACCAAGTATCGGGAGGGGGGAAACGTTCTTTTTCCACCGCATCCACTTGGCATTCGTCTCTACCTTTCTCCCGCTTTCATTCTCTCTATATGTTTCTTTCATTCTTTCCTCTCTTTCACGCTCACTATCCTACATTATAGCTACAAATAACTTTCCACGTGTATGAGAGCAGAAAAATAGACTTGGTGTACACGATTCGCCTCTCAAGAATGTGTGAAAATTAGCCCTCTGAGGAATGCAGGGAAAAGTGGTGCGTCACTACAGAAAAGTGCAGCCGTTGACACCAAATACCGTGGGGCTAATTGCAGAAGGAATTTGTAGGATTCTGGCGTCTCTAAGTAAAATAAGAAGCCTGCGTGTGTCACCAATGAACTCTGTGTATTTCTTTGCTTGGCTATACACTTTGTTCAAGTTCTTCGCAATGTTCTTGTCTCTTCCGGTGTAGCGATGGAAGACACACACCCACGCACACACACACACACATACAGAAATTGAATTGTTTGCTTATTGACTTAGAAAGAATAATGAAACTTGCAGATTACAAGTATTAGGGGTAATATCTTCGTTTCTTTATCTCGCTGTGTACACTGGTAGAATTTGTTCTTCCCGCGAACAAAAGCTGGCAGCACCGTGCCCATCTCGTCACACGGGACAGACAGGGGTATATTGCTACCCACTTGGTCTTGTCACATTTGATATCAAATATATGCATACGCCGGATCATCTTTCAGATCGGATTGACACTGTGCAACTATTCAGAGCGTATCATGTAGGAGTGTAATTTTGTTCTCTTTCTTTTTCCCCCTTTCTTTCCGATTCGCAATTGATTGTCACTACCAGATCATACGATCGCAATCAACTGTTTGCACACGAGCGTTTAACGCCCGTTATGTAGGAACAATTACGGAGGATCATTGTTCGAGAAACCCACCGCGATTGGTGAAAAGACACAGCGCTGCACGTCTAGAAAGACAGAGAGAGAAAGAGAGAGAGAAAAAAAAAAACTAAAGTCCTCAATTTTTTGCCACATCACTGCACTAAACTGGCACATTAGTCGCAGTATTTCAACACGTCGAGTTTAAAACACACAAACGAACATGCCTACCCACTGCTCTTTTTTCGACCGTGCTACACCTTTCAAACTGCGCCAGTTTGTTTTGGCGCGCACCGTGAAAAGAAGAAACACACAAGGCTTGATCGTCTGGTTTGTTCGCCATCTCTTGCTCCCCCTCCCTCCCTCCCTTTCTCTTCACCCCCCCCCCCCATACACACGCACACATTCTTTTTTTTTCCCGCAATTATCATCTTATAGAAGGCGATGTGTGTCCACATGCTCGACACACTGTCGATTCGTTCGAGGAGATTTGTAAGAACTAAATTGAGTAAATAGCCTGGACAGGGTAACACCCCGATTGTGCGCTATTCTTCTCCTAAACTAATATTGGCATTTTTTAGAGGGAGAAAGACAGCAAGAAAGAAAGAAAGAGGGGAAATAGCTAACCAACCAAAATGTCTACTGAAATGGATTAAGCAAATTGGAGAATAGGGGAAGAGAAACATGCAGAAGAATAGAGTATGTCATCTCTTTGGAACGCCAATGAGTTTTCAATTGGGTAGAATATCGTTCTTCGTTGTGTGTGCACTCGTATTCATCGCGTAGTTTGCGAGACGAACAGTAGCGGCGTACGTGGCATGTCATATTACGCTGCAGTTAGTGACAGCGAAAAGATAGACATTTTGTGTGTGTGTGTGTGTGTGTGTGTGTGTGTGTGTGTGTGTGTATATATATATATATATATATATATGTGTGCGTGTGTATTGTGTGAAAACGAAGCGAGAAGAAGGAAAGAAAGTCAGAAATGACTTGTGATAGGTTGAATTGGCATCACATGACATTCATTGAATTCGTAGTGCACAGTCGTGCAATATTTGAATGCAGCATGGGGAATCAATCATACAGAAATACTTTATAATAACAAAATTAATGATGCGTACTCTGCCATGCACCCCAAACTTAAACTATAAACGGAAAAATCTAGGTTACCTTGTCGTTGGCATCTCTGAAAAAAAAAAGACTGCAGCCGCAGTTATAGTGTCTTTAATGAGCATAATACAATCTTTGATAGAACACTTTAAATAATAGAAAATCGGACAGGGTTTAAGAGCATACATGTATAATTATGTATATGTATACAATTACATAATATGTATATTTTTTATATTAATATATCATATGCATTGTGTGTGTGTTTGTGTTTGTGTGTATTCATAAGAGACATGAGAGAGTGAGTGACAGAAATGCATAGTGATAAAAGAAAGCTTTTTTATCTGATTTCTACGAGAACATAATAACCCGTAGCAAAATAAGGTATAGGGTTTTAGTCGTGTTTTTTCATTCTTTCCTTTTCTAAAGATGCACAGACGATGTCCTTGAGTGTGTGTACGTGTGTGTAGCGTTCAATGTAATGGCATACCGTCGCATATCCATGTCAGCCAGAGTGGGTAAGAAGTAGCTCAAAACCAACACCCAAACCATGATTATATGTCCTTTGCATTCATGGGGAAAACATTTTTCCTGCGCCCATCAAGGCCCGCACAAGGTGAGCGGAGATTGTCTCCTCAGACTAAGATATTGGCCAATCGGGTGGAAACGAAAACGCCACTTTTCGAGTCGACTTCCGGCAAAACGACACGACCACGACATCGGGCGACTGTCATCGATTACAGCTTTCGGCACCCCGATCAACGATGACAACAGTATAGGGACAGGGACAACATTGAGATGGCACGAAAACGCCTTTGTGAGAGCCTGGAAATAGATTGTGTTTTCTTCGTTTCATTCCATAAAAGACATCTCATTCTATGATTGGATAGCTCATAATACCTCTTTTTCCCACCCCACCCCCACTCTCGCTCTCTCGCTTTCTATTCCTCAAAATACTCCCTCTTATTTTGGGGTACATGCTGCACACTTTAGACACAATTTCATTGCGCGGATATCGCACGGGTTTCGAAATATCGGGTTGCCCGTTGGATCGTAACGTTTTACCGGTAGCTCTGCTGTGGGTAGCATCTTGGCGGAGTATCATATTGACACTCTCGTATAGCGCCTCTTTCATCCCACCGCTCCGTCAATCTTGTTCCATACAACCACTCGACAACACACATTCAGGGGAAAAGGAATCGGACAAGGAATGAAGAAAATGAGAAACAGTCAGAAAATTGTTAGGACCTCTCCCTCTCTACATCTCCCCTCACTTTCTCTCTTATTTTTTTTTATTCCGCTTTATTGGCATCATGATATTACAAGGGGCTCTCCTCCGGCAACATTATGTTCATGCGATACTTAGGAGAGAATGATATTCGTACTCGGGGCGTGAAATCGCGCTGCTCTGGTCTCCTCCGCTGCTCTACCATTATCACTATTGTGACGCTATCTATATCTCGATGTGGAGCAAAATTCACGCTTTGAAAGAGTCAGAGAGCGGGGAAATTTTTGCCACATAGGGGAAAAAATAATGACATTTGATTTGATATTTCGACGGTAGGGAAAGTCGCTCTCTGCCTCTATTTTGATAGATGTGCTTGTGACAGCATCATTGAGTTACTCTGCAAGGATAAGGAATATGACAAGATAAGATATATTTATACTTTGTTGTCGACTTTACATCGATGAAACTGCCATCAATTCATTAGTTCGTTGTGGCGTCTTGTTGTGAAAATGCCACAAAGGATAAGAGATTTTTAACTGCGGCCGTATTTCTGTGGGCGATTCATGTAGATAGTTTATCGTGCGCAGCAGGTAATGATTATAGTTTGTGATACGGGTATAAATTCAAGAATTCGCATTGCCGTTTGATGAGGGGGAGGGGAAGGAGGAGGGGAGGGGGACGAACAAGCTGATATGTCCAGATGATTGAGGACTCTGAGTCATTTCTGTCTCAGTTGTCAATCATATACGAGAGCAGGTGACTTGAAAAAAATGACGTCACATATATTTGAATTCAAGACTAAAAAAGGGTTGTAGCATTACCGCCATGTTTAAAAAAAAACACACACAGCAACAACAACAACATAAAGACTTTGACGTGGCGGTCAAAGACCTCTTTCAAATTAAAGAGTAGCGTCAAAGAAATTTTCCATGAGCACAAGTCAGTAAAATAGAAAGACACTTCAAACTCACCCTCCTTTTGCTCCAGCATTGTACTACAAATCGTATCGTTTGGTAAAGTAACAAAGTTTTGCTGGCCTCATGCAACGAATAAAAAGGGTGCCATGATCACAAATCCTTTGAGACAAGGGTTGGACACTAACTGAATTGTTCTATAGACTATAAATCATAGAAGACGTTAATAAGGGAGCGTATTCCTTGAAGGGCAATTAGAAGTATTTTTTCTTTATCAGTTAGGAGTGGGATTTTTGATTTCATATTTTTCTTTGTTCGTTGCTTATTTTCTGCTTCCAGCTTTGTTCTTCTAAGTTGTGCCTGTGCCTTTGTCTTAAATAATCCGTTTGTCTTATATGTGGAAATGGAGTGGATAAGGCCGGTGATACTGTCGTGCCCATTTTAGTCAATGAAACAGAGGATTTTTTTAGCCCTACATCTGTAATGACGAACTAAACTCCATAACGAAAATAGATTTCTCTCGAAATACACTTCTTCAAGAGGTAGCAAGCCCTTTAAACGTACGCACATTATCTACATAATGTGTCGCTAAGTGCTGTAATCATAGTGCGCGAAATATGGACACCTCCCCGTTTGGGGCGTAGTGTTACACTATCGGCCGATTTTTTTTTTCTTTCTTTTCTCACGGCAGCGGAACGTTCCGATCCAATAATTCATGTTTAGTCCACTTTTACCCCGCTGGCTTGTATCGGAGCTGGAGGCTATCAATTTCCTCTCGCACTTCGGGTGCATTGTATAATATTGTCCTCTTAAATCGCTACTTGAAAATGACTGGATAAGTGACGAATACTCAATTAGTCAAGATCGTTTAGCATTCAGCAGCGGAGAAGAAGAGGTGTATTGAGGGGGAAGGAATGGAGGAAGGGAGGTAGAGATGGAGAGAGGGGGAAAGAGAGGGGATGGCATGGGACATGGATGGAGGAGAAACTGGTACAGAAGTGTGATGAATTTACTGGTCTTCTTGTCACTATCATAATACAGCCACAAATGGCGTGCCATAGATTAAGACGTTGTATACCTTCCTTAACTTGAAACAACGAGAGTTCATCGAGAAACTGAAATCAATTTCCCACCACAGCACAAATCAGGAATGCATCATACACCGAGATTTTAAAGTGAAGTAGTAAAGGAAATTATGCTTTTTGATAGTCATAAACAATATTTATACTTGTTTGGAAGCAGCAAACCTCACTTTGTAAAAACACTGAACGCCAAAACGATGCTTACACCAAATGGTTTAAATGGGACTATAGGATTTTTGTTTCTCTCTTCTGACAATGTGGAAGTGCAACACTAAATCCTGGGGCCATAGAGAATCAAGCCGTCACTGCCCATACTACTTTACACTTCTTCTTCTTCTTCTTCTTCTTCTTCTTCTTCTTCTTCTTCTTCTTCTTCTTCTTCTTCTTCTTCTTTTTGCCCAACATAACAATCGCGCTTGCAGCCCGAATGTATCTGTCTCATTTTGTAATGAACGACATATCACTGGGACTGTGGCAACATCACGGTCACTGTAGAACGCTTTAATATTATTTCATATCCCATTCAAGGGATGAGATTTAACAAATCGACACAAGGCGACAATAGTGAAATAACATGATAGATACAGGAGTTACGAGTGGTTTAGTAAATATAGTGTCAAGATGCAACTGAAAGAGAATTACATCTATTTCTTGCATCCGTTCCTTTGTCAACGAGCCTGAGTCGTCGTATAGGGACGTGCAGATCAAGCTATGATGCGTCTCGGCTCTGAGTCATTATAAACACGTCTAACTCGTCTGTCTAGGCCAGCCGCAATTTGCCCCGATTTAGCAGATCAATACGGCTTGGATGCTCCGCATTGCTGCTTGGTGTGGCGAGAATGTTACCTCGTTGATTGACTCGGTATGGACATGACATGCCGTCTGCAAGGAGCCGAGGAATAGTTGCGCGGGAAGATCTACTGTAGATATGGTAGAATCCTCTACTATGTAGCAGGTCATCGTAGGAACATTTGTTGAGAAACATCTTCGGTGATAAGAATCGTTTCAGGAATGGAATTTATTTATTTTTTCTAAGTTAAAGATTATGAAGATTCCAAACTATTGTAACATATGGACTGATAAGATTAAAAATATTGAAAGAAAGGAGCTAAAATAATACTTTCTCTGAAATAATACCATCATTGATACGGATAGGTGGGACTGTGATGAATTTACGTAGCACATGGGGTCATATCCCAAGAGACCGACACCCCACGAGTCATACAGCCCATGAGTTCGACAGTAAGCAAATAAGGCCTATGAGTTCGACACTCGGTGAAACAGCCTACGAGTTCGACGTTAATGAATATATAAGAAATAAGAAATAATAAGAAGAAATAATAATACATAAAAGATAAATTAAAAAGTATTTCATTTCGATATAGTAGTATGATGATGGATTTGCATAATCATATTGCAGGGTTAAAAACCCTGGTGTCGGTGTATATGTCTGCACCACACCTGCCCACACACTAGTACGCTGATACACATTCAGTAGGGTGTACTACACGGAAGAAGAAGATGAAAAAAAAAAACAATTCTTTTTTTCTGGTGGCCCGTTCGGGCCACTGAAATCTTTAATTCTGAAATGTTGGTGGCCCTAAAAGATATAGTGGCCCGAAATAAACGGAAACATAACAATCCATTTTGAATCTTAAGTGCCCGATCGAGCCACCAAAAGATGATAACCTTTGTTGAAATTTGCTGACCCGACATCAATCTTTAGTGGCCCCGGGCCACCATGCCACCACTAATGTATAATAGTGTGGTAAAAATACATGTAGTGAAAATCATGACAGTAAGAACAAATATGGAAAGAGTATTTATAAAGCATGACGATAGTAGTAATTGCTGTGATGCTGCGCACTTCCATGCACAAAGTTCTTTACCATATTGTATCAATATCCCAGTCACTGAAAACAAACGCACACAAGTACAGCGTAGTGTGATTTAGCTCAGTCGGTCGCGCGCGCGTCTGCATGCCTCCAGATCCAAAGCACTCGAGTTCGATTCCCGAGTCTAACCAGGGAGGTAAGACGAGGTGAGTGCTGCACCGAGAATGATGCAAAGGACAGGGTGTTTCCCTTCTCGTCCCACTTCCCTGGTCTAACTGAGCAATGTTGCTCTAGTAAGTAAAAGCAAAACGCTCTGTCCCTTGAAGACGAAAAAAAAAGAGGTCCTGTGTGTGTGAGAAAGTCACAACTCGTTCATTCATTCATTCATTCATTCATTCATTCATTCATTCATTCATTTATTCATTCATTCATTCATTCTTACATTCCTACCAGTTTATGTCATGTTCTGATATGCCTGTAATATCGGTCAACTTTCTAATGTGGATGTGTTCGTATAAAATGTTATTTACCATTACACCTAGTTACAGAGGGCCGTTGTAAGCCTTTACTGTGACTTGATCATGATTGTAAATGCCAGGCCTGAACTCTAAACCCCCTCGTCGGAAGCGCACGGTAAACCACAGCACCTCCATCTGAAAGAGTGAAGCGAGGCGATACCAGATATGGCGGTAACGGTGGAATATTTCGGGAGCCACCAAATAGACACAGTGTCCAGCATTGAATGACATATCTGGAGGAAAAATGACTTGAGATACCTAACGTAGATTTAGGGATTCCATGTTAATTCAGGATGACATTGACTTGAGCTCTCCTCAGTCTTTTCCACGGTGCATGTTGCCTAATCAGATATACCACAAATAAATACACCAACAAAATTTCATTCAGTGTGTAAATGATTCATGGATAACTGCAGGTGGAGGTTGATGTGAAATTTCCATGACAGCTGTTTTTTTTTTTTTTTATTTCAAAGGGAATTCAGGTTCAAAAACATGCACTCGAACTGTTTCCTCATCCATTATCAGCACGAATTTTCACTGGCGTGTCTTGCTACATTCGTTATGTCACGACGGGGATTTTCTGTTAAAATTGTTTCAGATACAACCTATCGCTAAGCAATTGGACGGTCTTTGGTGACATCGGCGTGGAACGGTCAGACCGGTGGGGGGGGGGGGGAGGGGGAGGGGGAGGGGTGTATGAGGGGTCTCACTGGGGAGAAAATGCGACATCGCATATCAGGAAAAAGAAGGAAAGTAGTTAGAAAGAGTGTGCTGAATTTATAATCCCACTTATCGTCATCGCGGTGCGCGTTTTGACTTGAAACAGTATCTCTGTCACCGGCCTGTGACGAGACGTTTCCTCACCGCGAAACAGAATTAAAAAGTAAGAAATCGGGCTGAAGAGCTCCAGAGTGTAAGAGAAAAAGAAAAAAAAACCCCGCAGAGATGGATATATAGATAGATAGACAGACAGAGAATAAGTGGATGAGTGACAGAATGAAAGAGAGAATGATATACAGAAATAGAGGTTGATAGTTAAAACGGTATTTATATAAGTAGATATTGGAACCAAACTGACAGTATTAGATAGATAAATAGATAGATAGATAGATAGATAGATAGATAGATAGATAGATAGATAGATAGATAGATATAGATAAACAGATAAATGAATGAATAGATATACATAAATCGATAAATGGATAAATAAATGAATAAGTATATGAGTAGATAAATATTATATTTTGACAAACAGAGAGCGAGTGACAGGGAGAGAGAAATATAGAACGAGTTAGAGAGAGATAGATACTTTCAGAGAGACGAAATAGTAAGAGATAGATATTGATAGACAGAAAAATATAAATAAAAAAACAGGGAACTATAGAAAGAGAGAGAGGAGGGAGGGAAGGGATGAAGAGGGAGAAAATGACATGGTGAAGATGAAACACTACCTGCGACGACTCTCGGAATATTGAACTCTGTCCCGCGTGAAGTATCGGCGGGAAATTCTGCGCCACTGTTTTCCCTCTGACGGCAGGAAAGCGAAGGGGAGTAGCAATGTATCTTGCCGAGAAATCCATATCTTTATACAGCATAAACCCCGCTAATGAATTTCCGTGCGGCTGAAGGGGTCTGTCGAGCGTTTTGCAACGGAAAGGATTTTCGCCGGCGTTAAGTTTCCCATCGTAGACCTATCTTATTCGTGTTGCTCCTGTATAATTCATATCATATAAGTGGGGGGTAAGCGAGAAGATAGCTACAAATTTATGATACATTCGAACGAACGCGATGATATATCTCTCCTCTCTTCTTCTTTTTCTTCTCAACAAGGTTTTAAGTTGTCTATATCTGGGTCACTTCGTTCTTTGAGAGCTGCTCCATGTAACGGGCATGTTTTCACAGAATACGTTTCCATAATCATCTTTCTCACCGATATGATGTGTAGAATATCTATACGTTTCCCTTCTCCGCATAACGAGCATTTTACATTGATCATGTGAGAAGTCTACCTCTTCGCGATATTATTATTATTATTATTATTATTATCATTTTGGATAGAATAGTTTGTGTTCATCAGGCGTCGCTGTCAAATCCGTTTATATTTCAAAATCTGATGCTAAAATCTGAAAGGGTCATCTGGCAAAAGAGAAAAATATAATGTGCGAATTTTAGATAAAATATACGCGTCAATGGGAGAGTGAATTTGGATCAGAGTTACATTTTAAAGAATAAATTGTTAGGTGTTTTATGAGAGAAAAAAGACACTTGAATGAGTAGTGTATACAAACGTTCGACAAAGTGATTGAAAACAAAACACCCAAGTATACGTGATCATGAAAATGATTACACTCTGTCGTCGGTATCAAAATATCTGATAACAAATCTCATCATGCTACTAAACCGTTCCTTTGGGTTTACTTTGTGTGGGCAAATTGAGTATAGCTCAATCAGTTAATCAAAAACTTTTACACTTTTGGAACATTTAACAATCATGAAGACTGCGTTCTCTAAACATATCCAATTGTTGTATTTACTGTGACATATCAATCGCCGATTAGCCATCGTTTGAGAAAGATGACAGCCCGTCGTCGAAACTGTCATGGGTGAATGCAACAATTGACTGTGTTTAGAGAACTCGACCTGTATTATTTATCAATTATCACTGTGAACTTATCACTCAATTTAACAATCATATTTAGAAGGAGTCACATAGATTCGTATTCCATAATATAAGACACACTTGTGTCATATCATATAGAACCACGCAGCTTAGAGAGTTTCTCGTACAACTGGAGATTACCTGCACTAAATATTAAATTTTGTACTGCAGATGATGTTGTTTACCAACAGGGATTTTTGTGCGAAAAAAATCATCAGGTTGTATACAAACTGTTGGACCTGACAGAATTTCGCACTTACACGAGTAGTTTTCACAAGCACATATCGGTCCTTTTTTACCATCTACAATCAAGTTTCTTTCCTGAATTGAAATTGTTGTGATATGACATGTATTATGGCATTGCATCTCATCAGTAAGAAAAATAGAAATGGTTATAAAGTCAGGTCAGATTAGAAGTGCAATGAACCTAGAGTGTCACTCAGTGAGACACCAAAGATGAATAACTTAATGACCTGATAAGTTATGATTAAGAGGATTGAAATCAATATTGATATCTATGCGGTGTCGCATCTTATCAAGAAACAAATAAAATGTTAGCAGTGATGTTGAACCGACCTGGATGAATTGGATGATGTGCACTTAGCAAAATTCAATATCGATTTTTTTTTAATACTGAGTGGATTGTTCCAAGAGAGAGAGAGAGAGAGGGGGGGGGAGGGGGTAGTGGGAAGGGGGAAAGAGGAGTGTGAATGTAAGTGATGCAGCGGACATTGATGGGGGAGGGACAGGGAAGGATGGGTGGGGGTGGTGGAAGAATACGGGTGGGGGATGTTGACATAGCAGCGTGCTTGGTTTGAGTTCTCTGGCTCATTACAAGTGAAGAACGATTAGGACATCTCGAGTGTTGTCTACCAGAGACTCGCTGTACTTCCCTATACTCGGGGCTACGTGAGTCAGAAACGCACGAGGACTCTTCGGGGCGCTGGTAAAGCCCAAATGCCCCGCGCCAGTCGCGGAAAGAACGGCGCGCGTGAGCCACTCATTCGCCCACTCCAGCGGCTCGGTGGCAAACCGCGCAGACACTCATGCATTTATTCAAGAGCGTTTGTCCCGGTTAACATGCTCGTGCAGCGGACGCTCGTGGGAGGGCGAACGGGCGCAGAAGGCAGGTTCGTGCCGTCTAACTCCGCCTTAAGAATCCCTCTGCAGCGCTGTCGCCTTGAGTCGCACTGTGTCTCGCGTTGTTTGCATGTCTGTGTGTTTGTCCATTTGTGTGTGTGTGTGTGTGTGTGTGTGCAATATATATGTGTGTATGTGTGTGTTGCTTGTGTATCTTCGTCTAAATCTTACTCGTATTTCTGTTATGTTTATGCGCTAGAGATATTTCTTTTACAGTTTCCAATAACTAAATTGTTCGAAGAACGAGGCTGACAGACACTTTAAAAAGGAAGATGGAGGTTAAGCATGGATGTTTTTCATATTCCAGTGAACTATTAAAGGGACATCTCATATGTTTTGGTCTAATCATCTTCATCTGTTGCTTTGTGATTTAATCTTTATCATTTTCAATAAACAGCAGTTAAAGAATCCAGTAAATGATACAAATCCAATCAACTACGACAAAATATGTAGATGTCAATCATGATAGTTTTTATGAATCACCGGCATCACGTTGGGGTTTTGGTGAACAGGTTCGCAACTTTAAGACGCCAAATAATTTGCGGTGTATCTAATTTAAATGATTTAAGAGGCTCGAGAGGAGACTAAGTCGAACACTAGAGGTAGCTGCGGTATTAGTTTATCAAAGTCAAATGCATTATTTCTTAGTAGGTATCGTCTTTTTATGTGACTGGCAAACTTCCATCGATAGCAGACACACAAAACACGGACGCACACACACACACACACACACACACACACACACACACACTCATATACATCTTATACGCCTAAGATTGACGAGTAATCGTGGCTCAAGTATGCGGACGAGGGTAGGTCGACACAATTCCATGTGCCAATCAAAATGCAAATTTGCGCTGGAGTGTATCCAACTTGATCCCAGTCAACTTTCCGTTTCCATGGGTATACGAGTTTGGAATCAATAAAACTGGCACACATACTTATGGCATTTTCCCCTTTCTTTCTCTCTCTCTCTCTCTCTTTCTCTCAACTATACAGTGACACAATGGAGATAGTGTTAATCCTGCGAATTATAGATGGATTTCTTTTCTTCTTCTTCTTTTGCGTTAACCCAGTATTTAGTGGCGCTGCTAGGGACTGGGCATATATTTGTGCTGGGGCCCCATGTAATTGATTCGGGCCACCGATGGGCGAACCGTAACCTTCCCGCCCGCGCCGGGCGTACGTGTGTGGGACACGGCCGTATACCTGCGGATATTTGGACACGTGCAGCGGGCGCTTCAGACGACACTCTCCGCCGCCGAGTTCCGCGAAGGAATATCGCGGATTCGTGGGAATCCGCCGGCTACAGGGCGTCTGTCTCATGCTTGACACAGACCTCTAGCGAGGGACCTACTTACTGTTTTTTTTTTTTCTGTCATTCTTTTAGATTACATAGCCATTCCCGGGAACTGTATCCACGTTTGTAGGTTTACAAACGAATTTGCAACACATTCGTCACCAATTTGATTCGTGAAAAAAGCGGAATACACTTTTTGATACACTGCACAATCACAACTATGAGCTGGAGAAACCCGCACTGAAGACTTACGGTTTTTGATATCGATGGATGATACCGAAAAATGATCATATCGCCTCGAGTGACGTAACAATCAATATAAAACAGTCACAGCCGCCAATGATTTGCGAAAACGTGTGGACTAGGGACGCTCTCGGTGCAAAATCTCATGTCTGAGTCGCTTTCAGAAAACGTGTGGAGGTAGTAAAAACACCAGTTAGTTTGGGAGGACGTTTGTTTTGTTTCTATCATATCCACTGTCGTCGGCGACACCACGTCACTCTCCGTGAGTCCTTACGTGTTTAATAAAAAGACATGTGACTGTTGAACCTCTTTAAAAATGCTTAACGGATATGTTGAACCTCTTAAGGTATAAGCAGACCATTAACCCATTCCAACCCACTGCTTCAATTTGTCAATGTCTGTGAGTATGGACCGCCCGTCACTAGTAATAGCAGATTGAAGCTAAATACTTGAATACTTAATTTGTTGGTGGAAAATGCACCTTATTGTAATATCATGAAAAAAAAATAACGAATGTATCCGGGAAGAAGTTGACGAAATGTAAGTCTCTATCAAAACCAGAAATCAATAATCTAACTGCAATTGAAAAAAAATATGAATAACCCTAGTAGAGTGTGCCTGCGTAGTACCTATCTCCTATTCACTTTGCAGTTTTCCCTCTTTGTAATGTACACCTTAGGCATAGTTTTGTTAACGAATCAAGCAGTAAACTGAACATTCATTTCAGCAGGGGGTTATCCATGCATAGTTATCCTTGGATACAACCATTCACCTGGTAGGAAAGATATAAAGATATTTTATATATAAAGATATATTAATAGGTTGAATGTTTGTAAATTGGTGTTGATACAAGATATGTTATATAATGTTTTTTCTGTTTTATAATGTTGGCAAAAATAAGCCTCTCTTATGTTTTATATGTCATTTGAATGCTGTTCATGTAATTGCATATATTGTATATTTTTTGTTTTGTAAAAAGCATGTGAACAAAACAAATATCTATGATATGGACAATAAAGACTGAAATAATATGAAATGAAATATCCCCAGCATTATCATTTTGAACTTTCCTTTCTCTGCGTTAATAGCTGCACTATGACTGTCCTCAGTCGACATTGGTTGGCACCATAATGATGCTCAACTTGGGGCAACCGCGGTCGCAAATCCATGCTTTTATGATGCGTCGTCAACATGAGCAAGCATTTTCTAACATTTGCGCCACTCAGTGGTTGCCTTTAAAGGAGGAATTACCAATTTCCATTATGATTGTATTCCACAGCTGCGTGCTGCAGTAGTCAAACATATGGTTACTTTTTATTCACTCTCCCTCTCCGTGTGTCTCCCCTCCCCCTTCTCTCTATCTCTCTCTCTTTCTATGTCACTCCCTTTCAGGGGAGAATAACAAACTGAAACCATTTTTTTTTTTTTTTGCGAATCAATACCAGATGTGAACTTCGTCACACCTGCAGAGGCGATGGCACGTTGGCTTTTGCTCTAGAAGCGTCAACTCCGGCACATCATCTTGGATAGTATATACTAATTAGTGGAATACAACTGAAAATGAAAGCGACGTAGATTCGTCCATCACCTCGACCTGGGCGATCGGGCAACTCTCAAGGCAACAACGAACTCGATGCTTTTAACAAGAGCACAACAGTATTCTTTAAATTTTTTTTCTGCAATGTGATGTTTTTTATTTGATTTTGTCGTTTTTGCTGAGAAGCATGGCGTCATTTTGAGAATAAAATCTCATGATCTTGGAATACAATATGTCAGTTTCTTTTTCTCACTATTACATAAGAATGTCAAAGAAAGACTTTGTAAAGAACTTTGCTAATTGGGAGGGGGCTCAATAAGGTAGGGAGGATCAATGAACAGTAAACAAACAACATGACAGTATAACTATGTCAAAGCCTATACAAGGAGAAAGGGGGAAAAGTCACTATTTAGATGGAGCAAAATAATTATTTGAAACATGAACGCGTTTACCTACAGCGGCAAATGAACTCTTGTGAGGATGGAGGCGATGCACTTTTGAGCTAGACAAACGATCCGATCATTTCTCGTGGTTTTCAGATCCCTCCCAAATCCCTATGAAATAAACAGAGAGCGCGGCAGAATTCTGCCCGGGAACCTCCTCGGGTACAAGCCATGGAAACTTCTTGCCACCACGGTTATTTGGCCGACGCAAATCTTTGGCAGAATCCTCCTTCCAGATTGTTTCGTTTTACCCTATTCCTCCAAAAGAAAGAAAAAAAATCCTCTTTTCAGAACGTGTCAACGTTATAGAGGGGTGGCCAATACAAAGAGAAATGAAAAATTAAATAAAATGAAGGGGACGTCATGTCTCTTTGGTGCTTATTTGTTTTATAATTTCCTTGCTCAAAATGGACAACTCCTAAGGTCAAATACACTTTTTGGAGAGGGGTGTGTGGAAGATTCTCCAGTGGATGACAGAGGGGTAGTAATGACTGGAGCTATGGAGAACTTTGTCCTCTTTCCACTGTATCATAGCTTGAGAGGGCGATCTCACTTTTCCCTCAAAATCATGGCAAGTTATTAAATCATATAAGAAAGAGTTGTGAAGGAAACAAACTGTTCTTAATAGTAGACTTTATGCTGAGAAAGAGAAAATAATAAGAGATGACATGTGTGTAGGTCAATGGGACACTTATGACTCGATGACGTCATCACTTCACCACATTTGCATGTGTGTGTTTTCCACCGATGCCAAGGGATAAACCTTGAATTTGTTATAATCACTCTGTTTGTGTAATTTACTCAACTTCTTAGAATCAGCTTGAACATGTGGTGAAATTGCATTCAGAATAATGGTTAAACACTGAAATACGAATGAAAATAAAGAGGGAAACAAACAAATATAATTCCGATGCCAAGTCCAATCATTGTGTACTGAATTGTTGAATAGTCTACAGATATTATTTCTAATATTTTATAATTTCGTCTTTTTTGTGTGTGTGTTTTTTCTTCTTTTTTTTTTGGGGGGGGGGGAGGGGGAGGGGATTTGTGTAAGGGTTATTATAGCTTCATTTTCAGAGGAGAATCATGCTATGCATTGCTTATAACAGCGGCTAAGCATGTCGTACTACCTTCATGAATATAGTTCAAGGAACACTTATGTCCTCAACATTTCAGAAAGAAATCTACAGGAACAATATTCAGCAGAAAAAAAAAAAAGACAAAAGAGACCAGGAATAAGAACAAAAACAGTTGCGAGATGATTAATGTACGGAACATCTTAGACATCTTTCTTATACAGAACGTCTTACCAGAACATGTATAAGAACATCTTTCTTACACAGAACATCTTACCAGACGAAGAAAAGTATATTTTCTAAGTATTCTTTTTCTGATTGTCGGGACTTTCATGTTTACCACCTTGTTCTTTTAAGAATGGGGTAATACTCAGAGACATCTTTGAGGAAGCGCACCTCAACACGACACTGAATGTGATCATGAGGAGGGGGTAGGGGAAAGTTTGCATGGCGCAGAGGTCGCGGAGAGCTCTATGTTGATGACGTCACGGGGGACTCACATTTCACAAAGGTGTTAAGTGTGTTTTGCAGGAACCACGGTCCCTGAGCTCGCAGACAGACTGTAGAGCCGACACGGTCTCCCCGGCCTTTTGCCGGGTATCTCCCAACTGTCCTAAAAGGGTTCCTCGCTGACTCGAGAGGTGGAACGTGCTAAACGCACTCCATTAACCCCTTCGGTGTTTTGCAGCGATCCAGCTATACAAGGCAAGCCTTTCTTGGGCATGGTAGGTGAAGGGTTAAGGAACATGACTTCGAGGTAGGTATCTGTCCGTGCGCAGAGAAATATGGCTAGTTACACGTTTTCATCTTCTGCTTCTCAGTGTGGTTTTGACCATTAGACGCCACGCTCGCCATCGCCGCAAACACGCCCGACAATGATCTCCAATGGCCGCACGTTCGTCTCCACCTCAAGCGTGCATGCTAATTGGGAATTAAGCGACCAAGGAGCTTGAGATACGATCCAAACAAGAGCGGA
This sequence comes from Diadema setosum, assembly GCF_964275005.1. Taxonomy (NCBI): domain Eukaryota; kingdom Metazoa; phylum Echinodermata; class Echinoidea; order Diadematoida; family Diadematidae; genus Diadema; species Diadema setosum. The sequence goes on from NC_092697.1 coordinate 31,453,498, forward strand.
GCTAGGAGTGACCCTCAAGCCGTCAGGCTGGAACACGATACGAGGTCCTTCCCCTGTACTATTCCTCCATAGGTCAACCACTTCGCGCATCAGTTTCCCCCCTCTCCCATTAAGATCTGGAGTGTGCGTTCTTTTCCTCTTTAACCACCATCGTGATAGGACATCCTCCATGAAATTGTTTAAGCACTCGAAACGAGCATTTAACCTCATCAAATATAAGTCTTGACCCTTCCCTGACTGGTATAATATACTGAATAACATCCGTTGAAACGGGATGCGAGACACATCCATCCTTTATTTTGATACCAGTTTTGACCACGCCCATTCTCTACTGGTCCATTGTCCCATGTCGCCTACACTGTTCTACCAAAGAGATCTGTCAGATCGGGACCAGAGACCCAAATAAAAACCAGCCGTAAGTGGCTATCGGATTCGAGAGCTGGCAGTTATATCTACGCCAGTTTCTTCCATCTCGACTGCCAAGTGATGGGGGCGGGGGGGGGGGGGAGCTCAGCCTTGACCCCTTCAAAGTGATGATGAGCAGTTCATCCTTGTCAGTCAAACATACATTCATTTTCTAAAACAACAGCGTTATGAAAATATCCCTTTTCAGTCAAAATGATTCAATCATGTCTAATTCAACTCATGTCATACACTTTGTCCACTAAACACTACGTCAATGAAAGTTCTGCAAGAAGATTTGGGGAAAAGAAGGATTTGGTAATGGCAGTATGCAGACTGAGCAGAGCAGCCACTATCTAGGTAATGTTCTTTTTCATTCAAAAACAAAACAAACTTTGTTACAGGCGATTTCATCGTGCATCATTGACTCAACGAGATTTTTGTTTTTTAATCAATATGTTCTTTTCATACGACGACATCAGTCTCTGTGACTACACAAGAGCATTCAACGCAATATTCTCACCAAAAACAATGATCTCAATGCAAAGAATGGTCAATGGTCTCACTGAACCAAAGGTCAATTTGTAAGTGACACTTTGCCTTAATTATGCATTTGCAGTACGTCTTGTATTGGCCTGGAAATGAAGTTGTAATAGTAATCAGATTTGTTTAAAAAGTGTAATATCAAATCATTTTACAGTAAAGAAACTGCTCAGGCACGCATTAAACACTGCCAAATAAAAACCGCGAAGAGCGAGGAATGATATAAGAAGTGATATAGACGTGAATATTTTTTGTTTTCATTTGAAGAGGAATGTTGCCTTCGTTTAACTCATCATTTTAGACCTTTCAAGATCTAAACGAAAAAGAACAACAAGGTGACTTTGACAAAGAGGACAAAAGGAGCAAACAGAGTGATACATGAAATGATCGAAAATGATTCGACATCAATAAATCGTCAAAATATTTATTGAGAGCGACAAAATACTGCTAAAGCGATATCGTCAAAAGCGCGCCCAGACAGGCTTGAGAAGTCCAAAGCTCATCATCGGAGGTCGAGAGAAAAGTTCAAATTCTATCGCACACAGACAAGACGGGTGTTCACCGATAATGTGGGAACTCGTAAAAAAGCGAGCCAAAATAGCCACACTTCGTCTCGGCTATCGGAAAAACAAATTCAGACGGTGAGTGCGCGTACTCCAAGCCTTCGAGTGAACGAGACTAGATTGCCGATGAAGAAAAAAGAGTGACCATTCACTCGCGGTGAAAGATGAGAGGTTTGCCTAACCCACTCCGCTACATGTCCATTATGGATAACTATAATTTTTGCATTCTGTGTCCGAGACATCATCACAAACTACCGCTACATACAGACAAGTTCTTGATAGTTGGTATATCATTATTTGCTCTCAATGAATTAGTCTTTAACTCCTATAGAAATCTTAACAGATCATAGCTTGGTTAAGTTAGGTTTGGCTTGGTTAGTATAGCTTAGCTTAGTTTAGTTTAATTTAGTTTAGTTTAGTTTAGTTTAATTTAGTTTACTTTAGTTTACTTTAGTTTGCTTTGCTTTATTTCTGCATTCAAGGTTTAAACAAACATTCAGCACAATTTCCAAAGATATGAAGAGTGACAAAATATGTATATTGATTAATATCATAACAAAATATTACACGAGTAGATAAATATAGGCAGTAGTATCGCACGATGAACGTATATAAAATATGCAAATGAGTTAAGATCATAGTAAACATTTCTTTCAGTAAATGAGAGAGATAATTGAACGATGGAGACCGCCATCGTAAGCGGTAAGGCTGGAAATGTACGGGGCCTCAGATCATAGTTACCACGTGTTTACTCGGTGTTGCTTGCTGTTATGAAGTAAATTTGAAGTTTGTTATTTGTTTTACTTCACGAATAAAATAGTGATGTTTTAGTGTTAATTGTACTCGATTCCTTTTTTATCATTCCTAGACTATCTGTAAATTAAGAAAGACAATGTCAACCTCAGTGTTTTAGTGTGATGCGAGTAATTCATCTAATGATAGAAATACCCTATAGAGATAGACGGCGATAGCGATAGAGATAGAGGTATATAGTAAAACACATATTTTATAGTCATGTAGAGAACGATAATGAACAACAGCACTACTTTGACTTATTGGATTTTTTTTTTCGTCAGCTGATTTGCCAACAGAGGTATTTGATGATTTTTATTCATTTAGTTGTTTTTTTTTTTCCTCCCTTGTCTATGTGTGTGCGTGTGTCCTTTCCTTTTTTTTTTTGGGGGGGGGGGTCTTTTTTCGTAGAAGGGACACCTTTCTTGCATAATCACCTTGTTCTCAATAAGCGTTTTCATGTAAGAACATGCTTAAGGCGCCTCGGATTTAATTAATTCAAAGATAATGGATAATGTTCTTTGTAATAAGGACCTAATTATTTCTACGTTTTCGAGTAATATAGAAGTAATAACAGCACTAAAATGAAAGCAACCTTAATCATAACTGCAATCATAATTATTATTCATAATACATGTAATCATAAAAAGAATCATATCACTTACGATTTTATGTAATCTTACACTATTTAACTTCACAAGAGAAGAAACGGAGCTGAAAGCATGGAACGAATAATCTGCCCAACCTTATTATAACATTATGTTCTGTATACACAAAGAAGGTAGAGAATCAATAAGTAACGTTGTTTTAAAGAACAAAGTCTTTATTATGTTTCTAAAAGTCCGTACGGTAAACAATGACCTGTGGTGAGGATCTCAAGAAAATTTGAATATTACACTTTGTTTCATGTAAAAACTATTCAGATATGGAACACTGTATATGCTGCATAAACACATTACTTTTAATGATGTTTGTATAGTTGAAAGGAGCCTTTATCATACACTCAGTTATGACTGAGGAAAGAATCCAAAATCACTTTCATAAAAACATTCAATGAAATGAAAAGATCTTATTACATAAATACATATAAATTTACATCAATTGCACTATTTAAGTTAAGAAATTAAGTTAAGGAAAAATGTAGTTACTTCAAAGTCAAGAAATCAAACGAATGAAACGAATGGGGAGAAAAGATAATCATAGGATTATGACCGACTCAAGGATGAATCAGAAACAAATAGAAATTGATTATCACATAACGTTGATATTGTAGCATCCAGGAAATTATAGGATAAGGTAACTTTAGATATAGCATGTTTGCTCGCTAATGATACAGGTGCGGTTTTTAGGTTTTGAACACTATCAGGAGAACGGGATTTCACTAATACCAAAATTTCATTTCTCTCTGGTTTTCTGGATTGTCCGGCGACAATGTACTTAGTTACCAAACGTGAACCAGCACCTGATAACTCAAGTTGTTAACTGAATTCAATCCTCAGATCGGGATTTGTTGAAATATTATTATTGATATCTATGCACATGATTAACTCTATGTTATCATTTCGCTTGTCCCGTGTATACTGCAGAGGGAGTCTACATCACGATTATCACAATTTGAATGTAATGGTAATCAGCGAACGCGAGCCAATGTGGCCACGTGAATTGTCATTCGGGCTGAGTTCTGGGTCACTTTGAAATTTCATTGCCTAGTTTAGGTATCCGGGATTGTGTATAAGAATGTTCATGATGGTCAGGTCCTGTTACTGCAGACCTTGTAATTGTGTTGGACTGTTAACGTTTTCACAGATGCCATTGTTTACATGCTTTACGAAGTTTTTAAGATATGTAAAATTAATGCCTCTGAGTTACAATATCCAACTTGTATACACTGTATGATTCAATATAATTGAATTATCTACTGAATTGTGGAAACATAATTTTTCAAACTGAAAATGTGTGTACTGATATGAAATTCAGATTTTGCGTCCTCTTTAAATATCGGCTGTGCACATGGTTACCTGGCTAAGGTGCGATCGTATTTCATCACGAATCGTGATTGCCAGTTTCAGCGGTTGATTCTATTTCAGACTGTGAACAAACTAATGTTAACTGGTTGAATCATACAATGAATCATGTAAGATGTCCAAAGAATTATGAATTTGATGACCCTGTTTGCTGTGTGATATGCAGTCTCCAGCAATCACTATAATAACGCAGAAATGATTCTTATACATTCCTACAGACGCCCTCCCAAAATTGAGATGTAAGGTATTAGACTCGGGTGATCAAGGTGGGCATTCTTATGGTCACTTCCACAATGCGAATAAACAATCATCAAACATGCGAGAATATTTGAGGTATTCTGTGGAAAACCCGGTAATACCATTCGGTTTTCACTTGAAAATGGTGGTATCATAAACAGAAACAGGTGGAATAAAACGATGGAATATCTCTCCTGAAATGAAACCATTAATTTGCATGAGGAAGATCAGACTGGTGATTCAAAGGATTTGATAAATTTAAATGCAATGTTCAATAATTGATAACAGGTGGACCTTTTCCTGGTATGCAGGAATAAAATCATGGCTTAAAGTGAGATGTGTTTCAATTCAGTTTCTCTTTAAATTGATTTCATATATCTATCCAATAAATACATATACAATACAAAATTACAGAGTACAAATTAGGTAAAACTTCACTCGAATGTACAACTGTCTCAATTAACACAAGGTCTGTTGACAGTAATATTAGACTATATTCAATGAACGAGAAATATGATGGGGCCTTCGTAAGAGCAAGCTCGTTCAGTCGTATTGTGATGTCCCCCCCCCCAAAAAAAAAAAAAAAAAAATGAAGGTCAGTCAACGTCGTGATTACCATCATTATATCATACGTTTCCCGATTCGACATAAGAAGGAATTGGAAATATACAATTTTATCATGTAAACATTTCTCAGACTGTGGGTTGTCTGATATTTGTAGTCCCTTCCTAACATGCACACAGTATAATTGCATTTGATAAGTTGCGTTGGGATTTTGTTACCATGGTAACGAGTGATTGATGATCAGCTTTGCGGGTTTGAAGGGGTACACTTTCTCGCCCAAAGTAGAATAGCTTGAAATTATATTAGGATGGGTATTTGTGTGGCAGAAAAATGAACTGAACATCATCTTGAAATTGTCTCGGTTAAGATGTGGAGATGTAGCTGTTGCAAACAACCTGCCCTGCACATTGGATATCCACGCTAACATGGCAAAACCGTAACATCAGTGCACTGGACAGTTGCGGCCTATGCCTAGGATATAAAATGGTCACTATAACATTGAAAAACTTGCTTGTTACGACGAGATATAATCCAATAGGATATATTCACCCATTCTCTAAAAATAAATTACATGTACTGCAGAGTTAATCGTGTGATGAAAGATCTACCCGGGGTACCGTCTACTTTCCACTTAGCCCTATAGCCATATAATACCACGTGAATAATTTCGCACATTCCACACAATGCATTACGTTATTCGACTTGGGTCGAGTGCCGGGATACGATTTGTACGCGTTGTACCAGGAATAGTCCGTCCTACAGCTTCTGCAGGCATTGAAGATTATGTTCTTGCAAACTTTATGATTATGATCGTATATCGGAAAAGAAGAATAAGGTGATGACGATGGTTGTAGCAAACCGGAGCAGGGACAGTCATGGTAGTAGCAGTAGTATAGTAATATAGTAGTTATAGTAGTAGTAGTAGTAGTAGTAGTAGTAGTAGTAGTAGTAGTAGTAGTTGTTGTTGTTGTTGCAGTAGTAGTAACAGTTGTTGTTGTTGTAGCAGTAGTAGTAATAATAATATTTGTTGTTGTCGTAGCCAAAACTAAAACAGTAAAACTCAATAGAAGTCAAATACTAGTGGTTCTTGTATGGTTTGATTTTATCTATATGCCAGTTGTATAAATTATGGTAATAGTAAAGTATATGTAAGTAGTCTTTATAGTGGTAGTAGTAGTAGTAGTAGTAGTAGTAGTAGAAGCAGCATTAGAAGTGGTAGCAGTAGTAGTAGTAGTATCTTAGTTGTCGTTGTAGTGAATAATGTTGCATGTGTATGAGTAAAAGTTTTTGTTCTTGTGGCAAAGGAAGTACTTAGATTATCAGTGGTTCCAAAAGAGCTAAAGTATTCAGCGTATAAGCCTAACCGGAGAAAAAAAAAGTTGTGGCCGAAGACAGGCAATGGTAAAAAAAAAAGAAGTTTCAAAATGACTTAACACAGGCTACTTGTCTGTTGGCAGGTTGTTTTTACGATTCTGCTTGTAAGACATTTAAAAAAATCTTTTGAGACTGTATGGGCGCAGAGCTAGTGCATCTTCACTTGTGAATTTCCACTCTATATGACATATTGTAACTTTGTAGAAGCCCAAATCTGGCCAAATGTTAGAACAGTGTGACAAAGATCTTCGCACGTCATCTTACCTGGTGATGGAGGCATGTCGATATCATCGATTGGTGAATCGCTGACATCATTTTCATCGTCTCCATCGTCATCGTCACCGCCGAGACAGCCCGCCCCGCCAGGCTGCTGGCCAAAGAGAGGACCGGGCGGCAGGTAGTTGTAAGGCCCGTTGGGCGAGCAGGCCCTAAGTCCCAGAATGATGGCATCTTCAGCAGCTTGCTGTCGCTTTAGAGCCACCTGCGCCGCCATTACCCGCTGTCGCTCGGCGATGAGGTTGCATTTGGCGCAGCGACAATCACGGAACCTGCAGTGCCGCTTGTGTCCCTTCAACCACGAGATCACGCCGTGGTTCCGGCAGCGAGCGCACTTGGGCTTCCGGGCCCCTTTCTCCGTCAGCGGCCCGCGGAGCAGCGAGAGCGTGCGGACGTCGATGCGGTCCATGTCGCCGTTGTTGATGACGGGCTTGGTATCTCGGCACACAGGCGATCGGTAGAACGCGAACGGATCCACGGTGGACGTCGGTTTCGATCACGGGCTCGTGCCAAAAGGAAGTATCTGCTCCGAAGGGTCGAACCAAAAAACAGATGGATTTCCTCCTCTTCTTCTGTCGAAATTTCTCAGCTCTGTTCAGGCGTCTTATTTCTTTTTTATCTTAGCAACGGAAAGCTTCAATCATCCGTGTCTTCTTAATCACTATGAAAGTAGAATCCCAATTATTATTTGACTTTGATAGTGATACTGGAGACCAGAACACAATCACTGCTAGGGCGTTGTGATCTGATACTTCAAAGTCTCTCAAGACGGGGAAATTATGATGAGCATCAAAGATGACACAAGGTTTATACACGAAGAACCACTCCAACAACGTTATCTCTTGGGATGGATGATGTCTCTTGGACCTATGGGATGAAGATCAAGATATCTCACTGGAGTTGATACCAAAATACCAAGGATGTACCCACTCGGTGTCGTGCGTGCGTGCCGTGGAAGCCAACTGGTAGCGGAGAAAGTTTTACAAGTCGTATAAAAGCGCCATACGTTTCCTGCGGTTCGGAAGCGACCAAACTCGCCCCGTCACACTATCTAAAACTTCTCTTGTTGCCTTCCCCCTGGGGATGGCCCGCCAATAGATGGCCTACCAGTCGATAGAGTCTTAAACCTCCGCGTGTCGGATTGCTGCGAGCGTTTATCGAACAATTAGTCACTTCGTTGATGCACTAACCACGAAGCAGCAGAAAAAGAGGCACGAGGGGGGAAAAAAATAACGAGACAACAACGATTCACTTTATAGGGGCGTTGATTGGATCTATCAGTAGCCAATCCGCGCGCTCGTACCGGAACGGCGCCCGCAGGGGTCACACTCGTTAGCATACGATGAATATTCATGATAAAGTACCTGCTGAGCTCTCGGCCGAGCTAGCAGAGTGGTGTTTGTTGGTCGGCATAGGGGATTTTGGTCGGGGTTGGGTTGGGGATCAATGTACGTAAACAAATGGGCTCAGAGAGGGTGCCATGCTAACAGCTGAACATATACAGCCCCACCAACATGGTTTCCGGTCCCCAGGTTAGGTATGCAGAGCGATTTCTAGCTTAGGAAGTAAGACTGTGGAGGGGCTAGAAATCTCGTCGCGAGAGCGAAACGAAAAAGAAACCGGTTGGAAGCTAGGGGAACTCTTAGCACCCCAATCTGTCATTGGCCTTGTATGTTTTTGGTGCGGTTGTGTACGGGTGAGTTGGGGAGAGGCGCGGCATTGTTGGCACACTGCGCATAATTTGTCACTTCTAATGGAGGTGCGCTGATTGACAGCCAGTGATTGACACGTCACGGCCGCTAGCTCGGCCTGTCATTGGCTGATGCCGCGACCCCGTGATTCGCTGATGACGTGACGTCACACAGCCTTGGGCAGCGATGAGAGAAATAAGTGGACAAATGTAACAAGTGCGCGCGCGAAACGCCACCCCGCCGCGAAGAAAAGTTCAAAAACTTGTGAAGACGGACAACGTGATTGATGGGAAACACGCCGAAGGCTTCTTCTTTTTCTTCTTCTTCTTTTCGTCTTGGGTGTGAAGCTTAGTACTACACACAGTCATGCATCATTCACCTCATCGCCCTAATCATCGACCAGTCTGCTTGATGTCGACTTCCTTGCCGTCGGCGTCACCAAAAAGACTCGAACAAAGAAAGTTTGTGCCCTGATCCATCACTCCAAACAAGTATAATTTAGAAAGCTGCGTGTGGGTCGCAGAAAGTCGCAATCACCCACGGTGTAATTCTAGATGTGTGAGATTTTACATGTGATTTATCGTTCATTGCAACGTGGATTCTGACCATTGGGACTGGTAAATATATAATCAACAAAAAGGCAGACGTTAACCGGCGAGGTTTCATCACGGAATGACTCCATCTGCAAAAACTTTGGTGTGATGTTTTGTGTCATCACAATTATGAAAAGTGGCCAAATTCATTTAGGGACACACACACCGTCAAAGCTAAACACTCGCTAAGAAGATTATTTTTCTCTAAACATCCGAAGGTAGTTGAAATGTCGTCGAAATTGAAATAGTGCCTTCAAAATATTAACATTATCATTCTGAATAAGACCTTCGAAAAAAAATCAAAGACGCAATAACATTTTCCAGTCGTATATCACTCTGCACGAATATTTATTTCATTTCAATTTTTTAAAAAATCGCTTATGTCGCCCTCTTCTTCAAATCAAACCTTCAAGTGAAACAGACTTTGCGATAGTCAATTCATCTCAGTGAGTCTGCTAAGTCAATCAATTTGGTAATAACTCGTATCATGACTGTGAATGATAATGTTAGTTATAGTTTCAGATCAAATGAAATGTGAAAGCAGTATGTATCGACCTTGCAAGTAAGATGGCCAACGATTTTGGAAATGTGTCTTCACTGGAAACTTTGAGAAATTCGTACTACTTTTCACAATCTTTTAAAGCGAGTTATTTGGACAGAAAATTAAGCCTACGTTTCATGAACATAGTATACTTTGTGTAACTCTACTGCTATTAGATACCTGCTATCATTAAAGGCAATCATGAAATATGGCGATGTCTGTTTATGGAGACTATTCTCATGCTAGTATATGCAGTATCATTACACACTGAATACCAGTATGTCATAGCATATTGCGAGTTCATTTCCTTTACATTCTTCTGATTCATTCTCATAAGGTGCGGTATTCCATGTTCTAGTCACGTTATAGAAATAGCAATATCAAATTAACAGGAAAAAAACGCAGAAAACAAGAGAAACAGGAAATTTAAAGTTGTCAAATTCCTGCACATTATGCAGTGTATACGTTTTGCACCATATTTTGCACATATTTGCTCTTTTGAGGTACACACAATCACACACCTGCCTGTTAATAATCATTAGTCAAGTAATCACTTACTCAACATACGTAAATTGGTCTGGAATATCAAATCAATCAGAGTATCAAGTCTTATAGTACATATTCTGCCACCGTTTTGATTCACATGCCAAGTATCTTTTTTTTTATTATTCTGTTTGAGTGAGGCTTTAACGCAGGAGAGGCCAAATTGCGATAGGAAAGATTTGACTTTGAATAACACAAATACAACCTTGTCAAAAAGTTTGACTTCAACATCTTGTTACCGTCTTATTCTCACTGTGCGTAATGATTACGTGTAAAGTGGAATTCATTAACAACCTGTCAGATGCGCTGTGTCGTTAACACTTTTCACTATCATATTTAAACTGTGAGTAATAATTACATTCGTGACATATAATATATAATTCTAAGTATGTGTAAGGGTCCAATGAGGTGAAAATCGGGTGTTTAGCTTTGTGGATTATTACAACTTTTGATTAAAAAAATCATGAACTATAAAGACGGTATCAATATAAAGAAAAATGAAAGGGAACACACAAAAAAATATCAGCGAACAAAGGTTATGAGTGACAACGACATGTTCAATGGCAGCGCACGAACACGGCGCGATTAGTACCCCGTTCCTAGTCAAGGTATACACCACCTACCCTAACACCGCTTGTCTTCGATTCGCAAATACGGACACTGAAAAAGCAAACAAACATCAAAACGTTTTGATGGTTATTGCAATTCTAATCTGATTTACAAGGTTTCACCAATAACCAAAGAATCTCTCAATCTACCTGAAATGGATATTTTTAAGACAAATTCTTCTCTCAAGTCTTCTCATCCCTGTCTTTCACTCAGTATAACAAAGAGCACTATTTATCATTTCATGAAAACACTATTGACATAATCATGTTAGTTGCATTGGCAGGGTTAAAGGTACTGTTTACCATTGGGAGCAGTGATTTAAAAATTGTTCAAGTTATCAAATTCGATACATGTGTGTAGGTCAGTTGTATCACAAAACATCCTACCATATAACATTTTTGCAATAAAGGCTGAAATATAAGGATACATCACTATTTTTCTCAATAAACCATAGCTGTGGACGGTTATTTCACACACACACACACACACACACACACACACACACACACACACACACACACACAAAAAATGTCGTAACTATTGTTCACTTTTTATCGAGCAATACTTAACATTGATTATCCTGATTGATATTCTTACATTGGTTGTTTATATCCCTAACTCACATTTTAAAAACTATTTGAAGCACTAAAGCCGGGTATTTATTTCATCTGCAAATGGAAGGTTAGTATGTCACGTGACTGGCAAGACTGGGAATCGTCATTTTTAGACACACACGTGACGTCACGTTTAATGAACTTTTGACATCTTAAGCGTATAAACCCAAATTCTTCTTATGTGGCTGACTCCATTCAGAATTTGTCCGAATTTTCGTTTCTTCATTACTGCTCGACTTCAAGTCGAATTTATAGTGGACTGGATTCTCATTTGATATCTGTTCTGATTTATCCTTTTACATCGCATGTCATCGCAGGCATAATATCCCGTGAGTTCACAGTATTGCTGTTTCAATGTAATGTCCGCCTTACGCGGCCGCGCAGACAGTGAGCGCAACAATTTACAGGGGACAAAATCATCTACAGAAATTGTACTGTAGTCTATCTGGGCAAAAAATGCAGAAGTTCTCCTTTTCTGTTGCTAATTTTCTGGCTTTTTCTCCCTCGAGGTCACTATACTGCTGGCGCGGATAGATTATTGATACTGCTTCAATTCTGGTGACTTTCCCGAAGCATGACATTAAGAGCATTCCTCCGTTGCTCCGACGAGCATCATGGTGAGTGGAGGGTAATGGGGAGGGGCGGGTAGGGGATACAGTGACGGATCGTGGCGCAGTTCGCTCGCTGCATTCTTCATGAGGTATGATAATGATTACATGAAACATTCCTCCAAAACGGAGCAATTTATCTGAACTTCAGCTTAAACGGTGGAATTTTTGATAATATATAGGGAGTGTACACAAAATGAAAGATAATCGATTGACAAAGAACAAAGCAGCACCTCCTCATTTAACGGATGAGAATGTTGAACTTCCTTGAATTGAATAATAAGTTTCAAAGCAAATGATGTTTCGAAACCAAAAACATGTCCTGATCAGTTTGGATTGAAAGAAATATTTACTTCCAATGAGGCCGAAAACAAAAGCCCGCTCAGCAAACAGCTACGTGGCGAAATTCGCCAATAAATCACCACAAATAATGATAGAAACGCGAAGAACAAAATCGTTGCTATTAATAGATGAATATATTTTTGTTTCTTTTCTTTTCCTTATTGTTTAATCCCTCTTTCTCTTATCTTTTTTTGTGCACATGTTCGCGAGAGCAACTGTGCGATTCACACAGACTCTGGCCGAGTCACATGGAGTTCGTGACAATAATCACAGAGGGGGCTTGTTTGTCTATTAAACGGTATTGACGTGTGGTGGTATAAAGAGGAGATAGACTAACCATCCATCTACCTTGAGTAGCCCAGCAGACAGGCTGACGCCACCAGCAAGTGCTGGCAAACACAAAGTATGTATTTCGTCAATTGTTATGTGCATACCAACTGTTTATTCAAGACCGCCACTAAATGATACTGGCGAAGAGAAAGGAAAGGGGGAAATGCTAAGTCAAGAAAGAATGAACTCGCCATCGGAAAAGAGGATCATTGAAAAAAAAAATGAAATGAGTGCCCTTAAGTTCTTGTTGTTTTGTGTATAGCTGCATGGCAAGTTCATCACTATAATCACGCATGTTCAAGAAGAAGTGAAAAATGTAAATTCCTGATCACTCAATAACCACTTCCCAGCAACGGAGTTTCGAGATATTTGAAGATATATTGAAAGTAGCAATTCATCTTTCGGGGATCTTCGGGGGGTGGGGGTGGTGGCAAGTCGTCTACTTGCTTTTATCAAACACAAGAAAATACACTCTATGAGCTTGCAAACACTTCGGGAATATAAGATTCAAGAAGTTAGGAAGGGCTTTTGTTACATTGCCTGCTGGTTTTGCCAAGGAGATGACCTAGTCTTTGGTTCCAGACATCATACTGCTAGTCTGCCTTACCATTTTATTGCCAAGATGCCCAACACGCGCATGGAAATTGCTCGATTTTTTAATGTTCTTCGTCGGCGTCAACTAACTAATTGCAACTAACTATAGTGTTAAAGCCTTTGTTGTATCTATACACTGCAAAAACATCGCGTCCAAATGTCAATAGAGGACCACACCCACAGGTGTAGCGCAGTGTCAAAATATCACCAGAGACAGTGTCAAATGAACACCAGGAAGGGCCAGGTGAACACTTTTAAACACCATCAAAACGTACTTTCTACACCTGTCGGGGTGGTCCTCTATTGACACTTGATCGGTGTTAGATTTAGCACCCATGGTGTTAAAAAAGGGACTGTACAGTATTGGTTGAGGTGAGGATTCGGCTTGTAACGTTTTACGAGATATTTAGAAACCACTCTATGAAATGTTATAGAGCATACAATTCTAAGGGGAATCAAAAGTTTGTTTGATGGAAATCGGTTTTGAAATGGCTGAGATATCTAAAAACAAGATAAAACAAAGAGATCCTAATAAAAGTCGTGGTCTGTCAATTTTATTAGAATCGCTTTTTTGATATCTCAGCCATTTCAAGGCCAATTTTCGTCAAATAAACGTTGAATCCTTCTTGAAATTACATGCTCTTTCATATATCATATGAGGTTTCTCATTATCTCACTCAAAAATGTCATAAACCTGAATCCTCATCTCAACCAGTACTGTACAGTCCCTTTAAATCTAATACCGCTATTTTTACACTATGTGTTTTGAAATTACTCTAAAAATCTGAACTCGCGGTACAACCAGCGGTGTGTGCTGATATGATGTTATGAACAGGTGATCATAGAGTCGCAGTACATGACGTATTAGAAAAAAAAAAGTTAGTGCCTTGCATTCCCTGGTTCTGCACACACTTTCCATATTTTTTTCCCCAGATGTTATTGTCTTACACGACAAGAAGTAAACACTTAACACGGATAATACGAAAGATGAGGTCGTGTCAGTGGCTTTTAAAGATATGACATGTCCATGTTCATCACAAGGAAAGACAGGAAAACAGGAAAATAGTGACATTTATTCAGTGAAATGTAGGTATCGCGCTGCTGAAAATTGATTGACTCCTAATCCACTGGCGCCTGTCGACACACAGTTATTCATCATCACTTCAGTTTTAGCTGTGCATTGTCATAATTATCATTCCTTCCCCCCCCCCCCACCCCCGCCCGAGATTGTAACAACCGTAGACACGCCAATTGAAGGATCTCCCACGAGCGGAGTCCGACTGCCACCGTTTCGTGTTGCTACTCAATGTGCCGATGTACACGTGGGGAGAGAGAGAAAAAACCAACAACTTGAAGAGTGGCGTTTCCGAAACAAAGATAAACAGTGTCCGATGGCACAAAAAAGAGTCAAAAGTCGAAAAAAAAAGAAAAAAAGAAACACAGAGCGAATTATTGCGCGTATTCATTTCGAATGATCAATTATTGGTTTATATTTTTGTCGCTTCTGGCAGTCTGGTGAAAAAAAAAAATTGAGGGAATCAAGCCTGCGTTTGAAGTGATGTTGAAGGAATTTAAGCTCAATACTGTAATCGGCGTCACGATCTCATCAACAATATGTAAAGGATATAATGAGCCAATATCAATATAACTGAGTCCGGACATCGTTGTTGACGTTGTTGTTGTTGTTGTTGTTTTTGTTGTTGTTGTTGTTGTTGTTTTTTTGATAAATGTAGAAACAAATTAGCACACAACTTGTGTATGACTATCAAAACGATAACTATTGTCCACTTATCACCATCTTGATTATGGTACAGCCACATTGATAACCATCACACTTGCGCGCGCACACACAAGAATGTCTTACTAGTACTGACACGCATGTGCACATGCACACACATTCACTCACACACGTTTTCATATAAGTTTGCAAAATACAGTTTTACATCAGTATCATGATCCCCTACAGAATCCGTATTAAGATAAGAACGATAAGTGTATACCTAATGATTATCCAGCTTCATAATGTGTGGAAACGTTTACTATACCTTATTACTGAAATTGATAATTCAAGCTCCGTATTTTACTTCTGGTATTTTGCTTTTGGTGGCAGCTTCCTGTGTCTTTTTCTCCTATTATCAGTATTACGGAGGAAAGAAACTATCTTCATTCATAATAAGTGTTTTCTTCTGTGTCGCATGGTCACATTGTAAACCTCTGCTCAAAGTGGCCTCCTATGCAACTGCCGTGCTAGCTCATTCAACAACGCACAGACGATTATAGTAACTATCTGTTTCCCGTACAATTTTGCATGACTGTCTCCACAATTTTTGTTTTTTGGTTTGAAACTTAATTTATATGAATTTCATAATCATTCTTATTAGTCACAGAAATTTTAGATTTGTTTATAGTTTCCCATACTTTTGAAAAATGTTTCTGCAAATTATATAGAAATGGAAATGGAATTCGAAATACAATCTTTATCATATTAGGTACAGTATTTTATGTAATTATGCATACCTCGTCTTTTATTTGCACTGTACCGGTAGAAGCATTTTGGAAATACAACTGAACAAAACCATATATACAGGAGCAGACTGTGGTAATATGAGGCTATAGGGTTTGATTCGCGAAGAAAAATATGTCTGATAATGGGTGCTTACACGCACGCATGCGCACGAATGATTTCATCTGTCACGTCTGCAAAGGATAATGGGAAAACAAAGAAGGATATCACACTGTCATCTATGATTGATCAGAAAGAGTGGTAAATATCAAGATTGATAAGTTGGTTGATTAATGAAATCCGTTTGATTAATGATTAATGTTAGAGAAAGAGACAAATCTATTGATGAGTAAATGTTGGCAGATTGATGCGTTCTAAATACACATCACACCTTATGTTAGTGATGAAGAGCAAAACATAACTACGATTTTTTTTTTTAGCTCCTGACGTTTCCTTTTCTCTTCCCCCTCATCATTTCACATTCTTTGTGTTCTTGTAACCAAGGTTACGGTCCACGTAGGCCCTGTTATCATGTCCTTTTCTTTTTAATCGTTTAATGACTCAATTCTTCCTGCTCTTATGTAAACTTTGATGAAAGAGAAAAAGTCGTAAAATATAACAATGAAGAGTTTAATCGCAAAGTGACCTTAGTTCATCCTTGTCAATTCGAGATATTTGAGATCAGCCATGTTACAAAAAAGCAAAGAAAATAATGAAAAAATATAGGATATTTCAAATATAACTTCCAGAATATTTATTGCTGTGCACCAGGAGAGGTATTATTGGAAAGGTTTAAATTTTTCCTACCTGATGATGGACTCACTTCAAAGTATTTGAAATGGCACTCAAGCCGTTTTGCGATCAATCTCTTCACAATATGCCAGAATTATTTCCCTCTCTCGCTCCTTCTCCCTTTCCTCTATTTCTCCGTCTCTCGGTCTTTCTTTCTTTCCATCTATCTATCTATCTATCTATAACTATGTATCCATCCATCTTTCAATCTTGTCTACTATCTATCTGTCTAGTTTATCTATGCATCTGTCTATATATATATATATATATATATATATATATATATATATATATATATATATATATATATACTGTATCTATCTATCTTTGTATCTACCTATTTATCTATCTCTCTATCTATTTACCTATTTATCCATACATCTATTAATCTCTCTTTACTTCTGTTGTTTTATCTTCCCGCTCCCTTCTTTATGTCTTTCTCATGACATTTATCGCTAGACGTTTAGACTCATTCTCTCTCGCTCTATAGCTCCCTCTCTCTTTCCTTCTCTCTCCAATTATTTTCGAAAGAATCCAATCAATGACAAATAAATGACACGAAAAAAAAATGTCTGATGATATACACTTTATTCTCTTTGGAAGATATTTTTCACTACAGGTTTGAGACAATAATTTATGAGCGAACAGACACATACTTTTTTTTTTTTCAGACAAGCATTATAAAGATTTAGCTTAAGCTTGCAAACCCAGTAATACAATTCATGAGTTAATCAATAAATTAATACAAATGATTTTTAATGACATTATATAACAATTATGCTCCTTGGATTGGAATTAAAAAAAATACATACACATTGATTCTTCTCGACAAGGAAGCATCACTTCGTAAGCATGTAACAAACAGGAAAATATTTCAGTACTATCGTGATACAAATTACGCCATGAGCAGCATTTTCATAATATTGTGATCTATGACACAATGTTGAACAATATAAGTTGCACTTTTACTCGATAAGACCATCATAAAAATTTGAGCGATTCTGAATATTTGAGTCAATAAATCTTCAGTCGCTCTAGATTGTTATGGAATACAGATTTCGTATAAAACACATGGGGAACTAGAATCACATTGTTGTATATAATGTGTGGAGTCCGTTGTTATGGGTTTATACCTGAAATGGCTTAATCCGTGAACTTCTCAAAATAAGGATGTTGAGACACATTTTCTTACTATACGTGGAGTCTAACAAGTTTCGTGGTGGATAAATGATTAGTTTAACGCTTTTGCACCACTAGCGTTCTTGCGTTTTATTGCAAACAACAATGAAGCCACGCAAAAGCTGAATCATCTTACACATCCCATGATAATCTCAGCAACCTGGCAATGTCGACAAATTGTTTTGGCCGTATGGCATCGTAGATGGCGCTGTTTGCCAGCTACAAACACAGACTACATGTACAAACTTTATTTTGCGAACACTGCACGTTATGAACCCATCTGCGGTTCATCGTTTGGTTTTGATGGATGCAAACTAACGATGAACTACTTCGGCCTAATTAACCAGCGTATTCTTCATCAATGCTATCACTGATCTGCCATGTAAACCTGCCGCCACAACTTCCATTACTTCAGCATAGCATCAGCTCATCGCTTAGTGACGGACAGAGATGTGTTCAGGACGTAAAACATCTTGTCGAAGGTGCACTGCAAAATAAGTTGAATGTTCTTTAATGTCAATTATGTTTTACTTTGAGTTGTTCCAGATTCCTGTGATAAGAATATATCTAACTATCTGATTGTTCAGCGAGTTTCCGGCGTACTTATTTCTTTGACTTTTTGGCGTTCTTTTGTTCACTAACTTGTCATTTTTTTTTTTTTTTTGTAAAAGTGCAACATTATTGACGAAAAAGGAAGTAGGAAGAGCTCGAGCTCTAAATTTTGAGTATTTCAAAGCATTTATGATAACTCAGTTCATCACGTTCATGGCAAGCATATGAATCAACAACAATGAGCTAATGTACACGTATGACCTTCCCATAAATACTACTATAGTCCCAATTACCATAAGTGTCATCTTACTTTCTTACAGACCATTTTACATTTTACATTTTACATTTTTTTTTGAATGGTTATCATTTTTTTTTAACAGATCAAAGAGAACAGTAATGTTAAATCTAGACACCGCACGGTGTACTCAGAAGTAGTGTCGGTTATGCTACAGTCACACACGGATCCATAAGGAATGAAAACCGTATCGACCCGGTTCGAGCCGCAGAGACCCGCACTGACCCGGATCGTAACCCGTGTCAATTCCTGATGGATTCCGGGGGCTACGATAAGGCGGGAAAAAAAGTTTTGGTCATGTTCAAAATTTTTTCAATTCCGTATTGATATCCGAATTGACCCGGTTCGAACCGCATTGACTCGCATCGACAAGCTGCAACCCACAGCGTAAAACCGTATGGACTCGTATACCGCATTGCCTTCATGCAACGGATGATGACAAGGTTTACATCCGGGTCGGAATGGGTCGAAACAGGTTGACACGGGTCGATAAGGGTCGAACAGGATTCAGTTAAGGATTTAAAGCGGATTTTTATACGGTTCGATGTACGGGTCAATACGGGTCTCTACGGCTCGAACCGGGTCGATACGGTTTTAATTCCTTATGGACCCTGTTCGAAATCAGGCCATGTGTGACTGTAGCATAAATTACCCTCCATTCCGGGACTAATCCGGCTCATTTTCACCCGGATCAAATCCGTTTTGTGATCCGGCCGTGTGTGACTGTAGCATAAGGTATCATACGAGGATAGATGTCTTTGCCTATCATTCAATACCGCTGCTCCCCTTCCACTGTCACAGCAGTAGTTGGTGAATAGAAGTATGTTGGCTAAACAGAAGGTTTATGATTTGAATGTTCTCTCCTGCGTTACTGCTGTTTTTTATCACTTCTCTACTCTCTTTCCCATCACTATTAATGTATGCATGATAACAATCAAGCTGTATTATTGATACACATAATCTGACAATAGGGGCAAATCATTCTATTGTACACATGATTCAATAATAACAAAAACTCAACTTAGGTCACTGCATCACACCGCAACCGCATTTCTCGAATACTCATGATAGCACATTCTAGTTTATGATAATTTAGCACTACACATTGTACATAATAAGAATATATGTCATACGTGCTTGTACAGATATAATTTTATACTATTCTATTATATAGTTATGTACCATCTTCTGCAATTATATTAGTAATATATATTTATATATATAAAATATCTTCCAAATATTACAACGTCTGCATTGCATTCAGCATTCGCGATCACAGTCCGTACCTCGTTCATTCTATTGCACCGTCTCATTGAGACTTTGCTTTCATTCTATATTGCCAGCGAACCAATCTTTTCTCACACAGCTTTACAGGAAAATAAAAGACAACATCTTCAAATATAACTAGGCAGCTACGCTCACTACAAACTAGTTCGCAATTAGCTCACATCCACATTGGTACAAATTACCTTTCTTTCTTGTCTTTTATTTTCTTTTTTCCTCAGTCGGTTAGATACTTCACTTGTTTTCGGAGCGGCCTAATGCTTAAAGCTTGTCCGACTGCCCGACTTAACGATTAAGATGGAATTTATGTTCAAAGGAAGAATGAACTTGCGTATGACCAGAATGGTCAATCATTGACACTTCGGCAGGCATCAATTTAATTGCCTTGATTTGAATGCATTAACATCATTTTTCTATTAATATTGCTAAATACGACACTTGCTGACAGGTAGCTGTGGTAGCAAGCGCAGCGACAGCATGAATTATGATTACATTACGAATGCTTATCTCAGTGAATCTAAAAATCAATATGTCATTGATTGATTGTATAAACAGCCTTTGCATGCCTGATTGTACGCACGACCTTTTCTGCTCATGCGCAAAACTGGTAATGTGAACTGGCTTTTAAAACCGTCAACCTTTGTGGGCGAATACCATTAGTTAAATACGGCAATTATGCCGCTGACATGTCAGTCCAGTGCTGTCTTTCCGGCTGCCGCTAGATGGCGCCATCGTTTTCTAAACTGCGGAGGTTCCTTTTATTCAGTCTCTAACACCAATGAATAACAGTTAACAAGTGTTACTCTCACAGAGACGTGCGTTGAAAAGCAAGAAAAATAGACGAGCAATCAGCTGTTTTCTCTTTCCCTTCCTTCTTTCACTCAGTTCCCCCTTTCTCTATCTATCTCTCCCCTGTTACTTTTTTCCCTTCAACATTCTATATGAAAGTTGTGAATCTGATGTGCCGAAACATTACAGACACCCAACAACATCATTGTCCAATTCACCCTCCCACTGGGTGGATTGTGTATACAGATACTCGTCCTTACTAATTACAGGTAATCTAAGTTTCTTAACTTATGCATTTCCTTTCATCTTGTTATTCATTCCAAAAAAAGAAAATATACTTCATGTCTTTGGTGTGGCAAAATAATTAGTTTTTCAAGTGCGAGACCTTCCATTCACAGCTCTTTCTAAAGCCAACTCGACAAAAACTCAAAATCTCTCGACATTCAAAATTATCTCGTCTTCACTCTGAAATACCTACTTCAAAAAACAATACAGATTGCTACGGCGATGCAAAGTCATTTAAAAAAGAAGAAACGGAAGATTTTCACTTCGTTTCCTTCAATGTTTCCTTCAATAAAGTATCACAAAAAAAAAGAACACACAAGAAATTCACAGAATGAAAAACCATAACAACATTCAAATACCCTTATTGTGCTTCTTGATAAACATTTCGTAGTACTGTAAAAGCGTTCACGTCTCTACCATCGAGTTTCGTGTACTTGAACACTATAGCCGTTGATAAAGTAACTAGTTCGATCTAGACGTGAGATTTGTTTGTCGAAAACAAAAAGCAAAAGTGAATGAGTTCCTGCGATCTTCCTCACGCGGAAATCACGTTCGTACAAAATCGAAAGTGAAGGTGAAAACTAAGTTTCCATCGCCAATCACTTTTCGACCTTTTCGCGTCGTCTCACTCTTCCATCTTCCTCCCTAATTGTCACCATGGTAACGTGCGATCCCTTCGTCCGAATATCCCTCCGCGCTATGGTTTGATAATCGTCATAACACTTAGCGGCTTCTAACCTACTTTACTTTCTTTTTCACTCGAGTATGATAGGTATATAATCCACAATGCACCAAATCTAAATTTTCTTTCCAACTGTACTAACACGTTTTTTTATTCCGTTGATATACAAATTATCTGAAGGTACTCATCAATATCGACATATCAAACTGGTATAGCTATTTTACTTTTTGCGGCTTATTCTCGTCATAGAAAGAGCCCAGTGTAACGCCATACCTATGAAAAGTATCCCTCCGAGCTGACGTGAAAAAATCTTTAGAATACAACACAGCTTCGAACCTGCTTATTGACTAGTTGGCATAGGCAACGGTACCCCTTGCCTCGTCGGAGCCCTTGTATAATTAATTGTTCAAAACTTTGTTTAGATTCGACAAAATGGCGAAAGATATTTCTTTCACATATGCGATTACAGACTCTTTTATGCGCATTTTTTTTCGTACCTGGTACAATGATTATAAAAACTAAACCTGTGTGAAAGTTTAGATAGTTGGTATCTCCACACTAGGAGATCCTTTAAAAATCCATTACAATGCAGCTTTTGCGAAGTCAGAAGCGCCTCCGTCACCTAATCACCATGTAAGAACGCCCTCATGATATAGCCACCATCTTTCACCACAGCCCTTCACGTTTTTCTTCGTCAATTAAAACGTGATTCAAAATACAAATGATGGACCTGCTCTTATTATAGCTACTTCAGCACTTAAAGAGTTTGATTTTTATCAAACTGTCGTTGTTTGGTTGCTCGGATAAGCTTCAAGGTTTTCAAAAACAATCATTGTTTAAAAGGTGTTTACCAACAATAAAATATAGAGAAATACGTTTGTATAATTCCGGTACGGTCTACGCCAGTTGTAACGCACAGTCATATACATACACAGCTACGCAAACTAGATGGGACTGTTCGCTCTAGGCTTATCACACCAGACCTCTTGTTAAAAAAAAAAAAAAAAATGTTTTTAAGTCTGAGTCTGTCGGTCCAAAAACTTCTTTTATGTGAACACGGCAGTAAATATCAGCTGCATTTTCACTCAAGAAGAAAAAGACATAAAAAACCACACAGACATATCATACCTGAAAAATTCTGTGCGGTACTCGACAGTGGTAGCATATAGCTAAACAGCAGTGTATTGCAAAGTCTTTCGAGTACTTCCAAGGAAGGGAGGAAGGAAAGAATAAAGAGAGTAAGACAGAGAGCAAGAAACAGAGGATAAAAACTAGATTGAGTGAAAGGAAGAAGGGAAGAAAGAAACAATGACTAAACGAGTTATGAATGAAAAAAAAAAAACGACGGGCGAAAAAAAGGAGGTTCTACTTGGCAAAACCGTCCAGGAAGAAAGAGCAAATGAAGTGGAAGGAATAATAAAAATAGACAAGGATACAAGAGGGAAAGAAAAGGGAATCATGAAGAAAAAAAAAAAAACAGACTTTGGCAGTCTCAAGGTATTTCATCTTACACATCGAGATATGGAACCGCTTAATATATCAAGAATAAATACCATGAAATGGATATCGTTCTGTAGGTGATCTGCATCAGTGTCGCCACTGCACTACTTTAGCTGTAGCCTTCTCAGGTCCGGACGGATAGCTGCGGCAGTGCCGTCTCGCGACCACGGAAGTGGATTTGAACCTTTGACCCCCGTGACATAGTCACATGACATCATCGGTTCTTCAGAAAGTCGATGACTACATCAGGTACGACTGGACGAAGCTCATCCATTCTTATCGGAGGAATCCGCCGCCGGATGGTCCTCCTTGCGAGAAACTGCAGCGACTGCACGCGTCTCCCTGTTATGTGAGATCCCGGAAGATTGGTATAGGAAGAAGAATTGGACTGCTGGGGAGTATACAGGTGTGGCATAGACGGTGTGATGTGTGTACGTGGGATGGTGACGGTGCGACGTGGAGGAGGTGGCGGCTAGTGCCCATGGGCTGCTAATAATGATAATGATAATATATTATGATTTTGGCCATAATTACACTGAGGGTAGCTCATCAGCGTTATCACTATTCTCACAATGGGCATTGTCACTTTTGCAATGAGAATAATTATTAATATCATCCTAGTAATTTTAAGTCACTCTCCGCTCTATAAAAAAAAAAAAAAAAAATCGCGGAATATCATGAACAAAACATTTTCCCAAATTTTACACGCCTGAGCAGGGATTCGAATTGAGAAGCTTGTGTTTATGAGTCTAGAACCAGTTAACATCGAAAACACACAATAACCACTTCGTGACGGTTCAACAATGCAAAGAATTGGGAACACTCAGATCTTTTAATTGATGACTAGCCGTATCGAGATAAAGAAACCCAACACATGTGATTGGTTAAATGTGAAACTCATCGACACCAATGTTATATCAGCACACAGAACAAGTACTAGTATCTATTATGCCTGTGACTGCAGCTTCCAGCGACCGAATGAGGGCGGTATTATCGCACAAAAGCCAGTGCCGTGACTGACAAGCTCTACCTATGGACCGAATGTAGTTGTGCTGGACAAGTCGTGTAGGATTCTATTTGTACTGCATACTGCAACTTCCTACGAGGCTATCGTGTGAAATAGGACTAACAGACATTTATGTTTTCATAAGTTTGTCTAAACTTGTACAAACTCTCATTTGTCCTTAAAATCGTTTCACGACATTTTTTTCTTCATTTCTTCTCTTCGACGTAAACTATCGTTATGATAATATAAAGAGAGACTTCCACTGACTATTTTTTTAAAGAAAATGTACGTGCTGGAGAACTACCTATTTTCATTCATGAAATTTCTGCAAAGTTGCAATTGACACTGCAATGCAGTATGTGTCACAATGTCTAATTCTCGTTGGTTTTTTGAAGCATTTATTTGCTATAGAAGTAGTTTCACTCTCGTTTCCGAGAATAAATGAAGTTTCGTCTACTTTCGGTCAAAGAGTACTTTCAGTAATACCATTCTTTTCCGGGATTTTTTTTTTTAATCCTCAAAAGAAACATGGCATGGAGCCCATGGACATTATATAAACAAATTAATGTCCCGAGAGCTGTATAGCTTTCATCAGTGCGGGATGCATGTATTGTGTATATACGTGAGTTTTTCAATTTTGCTGTTTCCAAATAATGTCACGTTTTAGTCCAGTTTTGGAAAATACCAAATTTCGGCCTCACGTACGGTCTATATTATCAGCTTACTCTGGCTAATTAAAGAAAAATCGCTGTGCAGTATTTGCGCTGAACTCACCGCTGTGAGGTAAATGAAGAATTAAGTTAAAAAAATGACTTGGATCATGCCTTTTCCCATGGCTACACGGGAATGTATAAAGTACAGCTCCACTCCATTATGCGGATTGGTTGTTTAGAGGAATTAAAGCAAACAGAGTACTGTATAGAGTCACCGTCTAGAACCGGACCTATACAGTAACAGTGTCATGACATTCAAAAACTTCCTCCTAAGCTTTTCACGAAGTAGCGGATGTATAGAGATCACATTTTGCAGACAAGAGGAGTCGATGATGTCATCACCTCACAGGACTTCTTTTGACTTCTACATTAATTCTTCATTAAATTTCTTTGTTTGTGGAAGAAAAAATTGAAATTAGAAAACATTAGCTATATTCTCTACATTGAAATAATGTATTGTAGTACTGCAGTTTCAACCTTGCAGAAAACGCGGATATTTTTCGGGGTTGCAGCTGCTAATTTGTCGACCATTTGAAACTTGTGAGGTGATGTCTTTTCTATGTATACACTCTTCCAACATTCGCGTGTGGTTGCGTTGTTGGCAACGAATATCATCCTTTAGGGAAACTTTAAATCAGAAACTTTAAAAATTCCATAACTTTTTAGGGTTATGTCCCACTTTTAACTTCTACCATTCTCACGCTATGTATTGGAATCAAATTTAATGGACCGTGTGAAGAACTGCAGTTTAGCTCTACCAGAGCCGTCGGCAACTGTATTGTGTATCATGTATAATGTTAATCATGTTGTACAGGTGTGGTCCTATACCATATGTCCCCCCCCCCCCCAAAAAAAAAAAATAAATAAATAAAAAAAAAAATAAGTAAATAAATAAATAAATAAAAAATTACAACGGTACCCTCCGCAACGATTACTTTAAAAATAGTGAATCAATCCAAACATAATTTTAGGGTATGAAACTATAACCCACTACCCACATCTTACAGAAAACCCCATTCCATTTGCTTCAGTGGTCAAAGAGAAATGAGGATTTTTGTAGAGCATGTCAGGAATCCCTTCCCTCCAAGTTCTGTCTATTGTGTTTACACATCAATATGCAGTTCCAAGTTGGAAGAATAAGACTCATGACATGCTTTACAACAATCCACATTTTTCTCTGACCGCTTAACCAAATTGAATGGGGTTTTCTGCACAATAGAGCTAAGATGTTATATTTTAAGAACCTGAAGTAGCATTTAGACGGTTTAATCATATTGGGTGTTATCAATGCAAAAATCCGACTGCCCCCCCCCTTTTTTTTTTTTTGCTGCCAAGTGAAAATACGTATGATGTGCGTAGAATTTGTTGCTAGAAAAAACAGCAAAAATGTGAAGACCCTACTTTTCTTTTCTTTTTTCTCTCTCTTTTTCCCTTTTTTTTTGGGGGGGGGGAGGGGGAGGGGTTTTTCAGCCGATATGGGGAGAGAAGTGGCAGCCAAACGTGTGAAGATCTTTTTTTTTCCTTCCTTTTTTTCTTGGTTTTCTTGTAAATCAGCCAACTTGACGACCACGCCCACGAGAAAATTGTCATTGAGTCAGCCCCTCCCCCCCCCCCCCCCTTAGCAAAAAGCTACATCCGCCCCTGTCCTAGAAGAGTTTAGTTGCTGGTGTGACTATCTTTTAAAAAAGACTCACCTAATTGCTGTAGGAGAGCGACGATATCTTGATGGCCTTTTTCCACAGCAACATCTAACGGAGTCTGTCCATTGTCATTCACTTCACTCAATGTAGCCGTGCGATGAAGGAGTTCCAAGACTTGCTGAAGAGCAAAAACAATCAGTGACAAGATTGATGGAATTATGCAATTACGATGTATATGGTTTAAACAGTCCGTCCACACTCCGTATGTAAATGAGGCGTAATGAGGTTCCGCACGCAGAATCTCCTTCCTGCGCAGGACGTCTCGTGAATTGCGGAGTTTCACGGGATTTTGCGCACCTCGTTGCAGACTTGCAGAATGCTTGCCTCAGCTTTCGCAGTCACCGAGGATGTCAACATGGTAGGGTGAGTTTGATTCGCCGTTTCTCGCTCTTAAATTTGATATAACATTTGCCCTTGTTTTGGGATTTTAAGGCTATGTAATTCATCGTTGAACTAACATGATATTTTGAGTGATTTTTCACCTGATTTTGAACTTAAACCGCTGTTCTGCTGGATCCTCACTGGTATAAAACAAGGAACACTTTATTTTTTTTTTTGGTGAATTCGATAAATGACACACATGGAAATAAACATTTAAAAAAAAAAATGAAAGAGATGCAAAATTTCTAACATCCTTTAGTTTAATCCCGGTTCCAATTTTGACTAAAATGAAATGTGAACCAGAACAGTCAGTCCGCACAGCGTGTGGATCTCACACTGAGAACGCCAGACGTATGCAAGCTCGAAACGGTCATGCA
The DNA here is from genome assembly GCF_964275005.1 of Diadema setosum. NCBI lineage: Eukaryota > Metazoa > Echinodermata > Echinoidea > Diadematoida > Diadematidae > Diadema > Diadema setosum. The sequence goes on from NC_092697.1 coordinate 31,480,776, forward strand.
TACGTAATGAGCTAAAAATCGCTCTTTTGAAATCCTCGTAGTCTGGCTAATACATACCGCATTGACCTCATTTTCATACCAAATGAAAGGAGAAAAGTAGCTTTTCATCCCGTTGCTATTATAAAGTAAAATTCGAAAAAGAATCTGGGTAAAAAGTGAGCGGAGTTTAATGTTTTCAAAACTAAATACAAGGGTCGGAAAGAAGTGCGGTAAATGAAGGTTAAATGACAATGCATCTCTTCCTTAATGTACTTACAGGGTGATACATGTTTCTTATTACAAAATATGGGCAAGTTTAATCATTTAATCTGGGTAAAAAGTGAGCGGAGTTTAATGTTTTCAAAACTAAATACAAGGGTCGGAAAGAAGTGGTCAGAGTGGTCAGAAATGATGTCATCGCATGTCGTCACGGTCCGCGTAGTCTGCTTGCATCACATGCACGACGCCAGTTTTTCACTGACTGCATTTAATAAGCCCATTAAGAACAGAGAATCTGTCCGAATGTATTTCTTAACGTGTACTGTATGTTCGAAAAAAAAAAAGAGGAAATGTTTGGAAATGTATATTTTCCTTAGATTTGTTCTGGAAATATGCGCTGCTGGTGAAAACGTGACAACTTCACGCGTGATGCCGCCGTCAGAGGCATCTGGTCAACATTCAAGTCGGTGTAGTCCCATATACTCACATTTGTGTCACGCTGTCAGTATTATGGGGACATTGATTTCCTTCGTTCTGCAATTCTGTAACCCTAGTTAAGTTTGGTTAATTATGATATTCATTACAACACTTATCCATGGTTGATCATTATATGTTAGAAGCAACAAAATAATGTAATCCTGCAGTAAATAAAATAATGTTTGGCTGAATCCGACGTCTGTACGGGCAGGCTTTACTTTGGCAGACTACTGTTCAGGCATCAGCATTCAATGGCAGACAGTCTTCCACTCGGGCTGTATTCATTTACCACACTTCTGCTTCACACACTACTGAGTATTGATTTCATGATTATCAGTACCATCAACTCAAAGAATCAAATGTTGAAAAATCAGAAGTGAGTCTCAAAACAAGGTTTATTTGTGGAAGTAGCCACTGCAAACAACCAGGAATGCTTGGCAACTCTCCCCAATGATATGTAAATTTCACGAGAGTAATTAAGCTGCAAAACTGTCAACATGTGACAATCATAAAAATAGAAATACTGGAATATAAAAAAAAAATGACAAAAATCTGCAGAGTACTGGCATGTTCACACACAATGCGATGACATCATTTCTGACCACTCGTGGTCATTATTTCACAGCGGTTGCAATGGACGATTTCGAACGGTGGGCGCTGTGACATAGTGTCATACTTTGCTGGATCCTATGTGGTATACAATATCAAATGATTAAACTTGCCCATATTTTGAAAGAAGAAACATGTAGCACCCTGTAAGTACATTAAGAAAGAGATGCATTGTCATTTAACCTTCATTTACCGCACTTCTTTCCGACCCTTGTATTTAGTTTTGAACACATTTTTACGCTCACTTTTTACCCAGATTCCTTTTAGAATTTTACTTTATAATAGCAATAGGATGAAAAGCTACTTTTCTCCTTTCATTTGGTATGAAAATGAGGTCAATGCGGTATGTATTAGCCAGACTACGAGGATTTCAAAAGAGCGATTTTTAGCTCATTATGTATGCATGATCGTTTCGAGCTTGCATACGTCCGGCGTTCTCAGTGCCAAGATCCACACGCTGTGCGGACTGACTGTAAAGGGATGGTAGTATTGGTTTAGATGGGGATTCAGCTTTTAACTTTTTGTGAAATACATGTACTTAGAAATCCTTTCACGAAATGTTAAAAAGGGCATTCAATTCTAAGGGGAATTTAAAGTTTATTTGATGAAATTCGGTTGTGAAATGGCTGAGATTAACAAACAAACAAACAACAAAGTAAAACAAAGTGATCCCAATAAAAGGTGAGACCTAGCTTTTATAAGGACCACTTTGTTTTGATTTGTGCTGGAATACCTCAGCGATTTCAAAACCAATTTTCATCAAATAAGCGTTTAATTAAAAAAAAATAAAGTTAATTAAATGCCACTTGAGCTATCAAAAATATCACTCAATATAGATAACTTTGGTCTATTTGTGTTACTTATGTTATCAGTTGACATCCCTGCTGAAAGTATAGGGCGTATTGGGGATGATTATTTCAGCTAAAGTTCACTGACCTTTAACCTTTGGCTCGAGAGACTTTTAACACTAGTTCACTCTCTGCTCATCTGCACCTCACGAAGCACATACTTGAAGCTAGTGATAAGAAAAATCAACAAATTTCACTGAAAGTTCGCCTTATTCTTGTAATCAGGGGATATTGGCAAGTCGGTTGTTGGTTGGTTATTTCTGTTATAGAGTGTTCTGTTAGTTTGCCACAAAAACCTGAGGCGGATAGACGGTAACGTATACACGCACGCCTCACGCACCTTTCGAAAAATATAGACAGAAAAACAGAAAAACACAGAACGCGGACAATCAGATGTGCTACTCTTATAAACACATCGAAAGATTCCCGCCTTTTAAACGTACCGTGATCCTGTCGCTATTGCCCGCTCCTGCCGCTATGTGAGCAGGGGTGTTGCCCCAATTATCCCGCGCCAGTGCGTTAGCCCCGTGGTCTAGCAGAAGGCTGACCGTTTCCAAGTATCCCTGTTCGACGGCATCATGGAGCGGGGTTCGTCCGACGTCGGGGTCGGGAACGTTTGGGTTGGCTTTCCACTCCAGAAGCAAGCGAGTGATGTCGGGCCTCATCATGTTCATCGCCTGTGGAGGATACGACGACGAAATATTTCTGAAATTAGCACCGTAACTTATTCAAATCGTGAAATCGTGTGTTCAAAAAGGGAGGTGAGACTACCTTCCTGGTTCAAATCACACCAATATTCTAAAATTGTATATACAGCTTATGGTTGGAAAATCCTTGCGGTATTAATAGCAATGAATTTGGTCAATGGTGTCCATCACGTGGCCCACTGTCTTGCCTGCAGTGGTCTTCTTGTCGTGGGGATTCATGAATTAACAGTTTAAGAAACCGTAACAGCCATTTCGAGGCTCTCTCTCTCTCTCTCTCTCTCTCTCTCTCTCATCGATTGATTGTACATCTTAGTAAAAAAAAAAAGTATCAACTCTAGCTATACTCTCCAATAACGTCACAATAACTCAGTCACTCTGAAGTAATTTAGTGCCGAGAACATACTACATGTATTAGAATGAATTCCACTTTTCGATTTCATTTCATACAAATAAGTTTGATAAAGATGCGAGTGTAGATCGACCGGTTACGAGTCAGTGACCGCACCACCTCATCAATTTACATAATGATTGTACTTGATTTCACTTCTTTTTTCTTTTTCTTTTTTACAGAAAACATGTGACATCAAAGTGCCATAATTTACCATTTGTCCAATCTCTACTGAAACTGTGAAATTCTAATTTTGTTTACCTTTTTCCCTCCCAATTTAGCTGGAACCCTTATAGTTCCGTGTATTTCTTAGAACACGACGCGGAGAGAAGACTGAATCCCTTCGGACCCATCCGGAGGCCTACGATATTCTTAATATGCCTTCCTATATCGTATTGAGAGCTGCCCGAAAGTGGACCTAAACTGCGTCGCTTCATGGTTACAGTTCGTTATTCCGAAGGTTCGTTAATACGAAATTGAAATAAGGTACATAATTCCGAAGGTTCGTTAGTACGTATCCTCGCTCCTTATTTTTGGATTAACGAACTTACTTCATTTTCGGATAAACGAACCTGCGGAATAACGAACCTTGTTTCATTTTCGGATTTTGAGGCTTCGGAATAACGACACAAAATCAATGTTCGGATTAACGAGCCTTATTTCATTTTCGGTTCAACGAACGTCTATACTATAGGTATATATATATAGGGGATTTATGTGTCACGAAATAACGAACCTCATTTCATTTTGGGATATGCGAATCTTCGGAATAACGAACATCACCCCGCTTAACGCACTTACCTGGATAGCAGTTCTTCCATAATTGTTGACTCTGTTCACTGTGCCGTCAGGTGCAGCTTCAAGCAGTTCCCGCAGGTCATCAATTTTAGTATCCCCTCTAGCTGCTGCCTGGGTTATTTTGTTCACGTCAAATTCTGGCTCATTTTGGTCTGCCATTTTTGGGCTCCTTGATCTGTTTGTTTTGTTCTGTCTTTTATTTATCAAATGATGGACGCAATATTACCTTGTATTTCTGAAAATTTATGTCCTTTCACTGATTGATGAGACCACAGAAAACTTGCACTGCCGGCTTCTGAAGAATAATGTTCTTTTTATTTTAAACTGTCGACTCTTGCCTTTGTTTCACTATACCGCTCTTCTCTGCGCGAATTAGCCTTGAAGGTTCACCATCATCAGCATCATCATCAGCATCGCTGTCGGGTCGTCTCGGTTCGATGGCTTTCACATTAGACGGTGATCATCCGTCACTTCCTGTCATCTCTTGTCCAACCATCTGAGGTTTCAGTTCAGTTTACCGAGGCTTTGACGGGACGAGGTCCAGATTTGTTGCGGAGATGCCCGGATGCTGAGTCGGGGGGGGGGGGGGGACAGACAGACAGACAGACAAACAGAGAAAATTAGAGTTACCTGTTAAAGATATTGCTAACCCATTGGGAGGAGTGAATCAAGATATGTTCGAGTTATCACATTTGATGCATATTGTGTGTGTAAGTTGTGAACCCTAGCCCATGTATTGCTTCCCAGTTCATATTTTGTGTCAGACGTAAACTGTGTATTTGTTAAGTATCAACTGTGTTATTTCCATGTGATTCTTTGTTATTTTATTGTTATTGTCATTCTCATTTTGACTGAATAAAATACAATAATAATAATAATAATAATAAGTTGTATAACAAAACATCCTATATAAAGACTTCGCGATAAAGCCTAAAATATAAGGAGATATCACTATTTTTTCTCAAGAAATCATAACTTTGTAGTCACTTTATTCTATAGAAACAATTTTTATAAGGATTATTGTTCACATTTTGTATATTTAACAATACTTCACATTGCTTATACTGATGAACAGTTCTGCATTGGTTGTTCCTATCCGTAACTCGCATTTTAGAATCATTTTGAATCACTAAAGCTGGGTTTTCGTTTCATCTGCACATTGCATGGTGAATAATGCCTTTTAACTTTACGTGAGTGACTGATATTGTTGAAGACACATTTTAAATAGAGTTTAAGCATAAATTCTTCGGATATTTCAGAAAACGGGAAGATCAGCGTGGTGCTAGAGAAGATGATGAGAAAGAAAATGACAAGATACTTGTAATAGTATTAAAGGGCTCGTGATGGCAGCAAACAATATTTATGGGAACTAACATATGATGATCAGAGCAAAGCCGGAGGAGCAAAGAGCAACAAAATGTTTTATGCGAATTCTGTTCTTTACCTGACCTAAACTGCTGTTTTTCATAAACAGCTTTGATTACTTGATTTTCGTATTGTTCGTCTTGGAGATTGTTTCCTTTCGCTTTCTCTTGTCTTGCTTTGCTTTACCTACAATGACCTCAGTCGCGTTGTAGATGAAATCATTTCGCTTGCCACATAGCTGGCCGACGTAATCTTATAAAGTCTTGTTGCAGGATTATAAAACCGTTGTCTCTCTTCTTTGTAAAGAAAACACATATACAGTATCGGACAATGTCTGCCAATAACCTAAGCTGCTGATTCTCAGCTTTGTTTTGTTTGGGGTTTTCCTACGAGTAATGACATCTTGTTCCTGGGGGAAAAAAAGTCATTCGATATTCAGTACCATTGGGGGCAGCTGACCACTGGCATACAAAAATACACATACGCATACATAAATGTAACCTACTTCTAACTAACAGAAACTACATGAAGGTGAAGTAATTGTAGTCAGTTTATCGTTACATTATACGTTTAAAGGGATGGTATAGTTTTGATTGGGATGGGGATTTAAGTTCCAATTTTTTGCTGAGTAAATAGAAACCATTTATATGAAATATTAAAAAGCATACAATTCCAAGAGGAACTACAAGTTTATTTGATGAAAATCGGTTTTGAAATGGTTGAGATATCCTAAAACAAAGCGATCTTACTAAAAGGTGAGTCCCAGGTTTTATTGGGACCACTTTGTTTTGCTTTGTATCCTTACCTCAACCATTTCAAAACTTACTTATTTTCATCAAATAACCTTTCAGTGCCTCATCGAATTGCAGTCTTTAATATTTTATTAGTGGTTCACATCTTTTTTCTCAAAAAGACAAAACCTGAATCCCCATCTCAACCAAAATTATACCATACCTTTAAGATCAGAAGGAGCTAAAAAAAGAAGAAATGCCACAGGAACATGAAAATGAAAGAGCTGGCAGAAGAGACAAGAGTTGATAATGTATAGAAGGAAGACATTAGGTCCAGTTACCGTTTTATGATGTAGCACAAAGGTTTAAAAACAATTTAGCTTGACCTTGTTGTACCAAGCAAAGCTTGCTTAGCTATAATATTGTGTGAGTGTGTGTGTGTGTGTGTTTGTGTTTGTGTTTGTTTGTGTATTTTGTCTGTCTTTATAAAATGTGAAATACATGAACATGACCTTGAGATAACCATCTTCTACGTTCCAACAATATTTTAGTTGTTGTAGTTTTGGAGTCAAATTGGAGTGAATAGGCCACTGCATATAACGTTTCAAAATTTATGAATGTCATTCCTCTCTTGACTTACAGTAACAAGCTGTCCCACCAACACAACCAATTAACATGTCAATATTTTGATTGCATTAATTAGTTGGTGTATTGTCAGACAGGTTTAATTATGAGCCCGTTCGAGCTGTTAGGTTCTAAGGGAAATTTTCCAATTTTCAATTTTTCTCAATTTCAATTTCGATTTATTTGTGCAACTGTTTTTTTTTTTTCCAAGAATATAATGTACAAACGAAAACATGATAACCCGATTTTGGTTAAATATCTTTGAAAGGAAGCTCAAGACTAGTGTTCAAGCAAAATTGATAAATCATTTAGGATCAAAATACAGTAAATTGTTGCATGTTAACT